>NW_004797852.1:342377-355395 GCF_000002075.1 Aplysia californica | reverse complement strand
GGGTTCAGGCATCATTGTAAAAATGCTAGGTTGGCATTTTGCTGTTCCAGAACACGTATGGTTTGTTCCTATCGCACGATTGTGTTGCCGACCAGACTGAACCCATGCCCAATAATTCTGACAATCTGATATTGTGTGTCAGGTGATGTAATTAAATTTCATATTTAACGGCTGAAACATTTCCGGGTTGTCTCAACTATCACACGAGATAAATATCATTCCGAGTCAGCAGTTTTGAAGAACAGAATCATGTCTTTGAGTTTTGATTACGACGGGCGTTGGTTTACAAAAAAGAAAATGTAGAAACTGTTTCAAACACTTCCTTGAGACGTTCAAATTTATGAAGATGACCTGCTGGGAGTTTGATTTCTTTTTATAAGAAACAACGTTGGTATATCAGCGCTTGCTGAAGCTTTGATTGAATTTAATCGTTTCTTTCCCCATTTAAAGATATCTTTATTAGTCTTTGCACTCAGCGTAACAGTATATCCCTTGAGGCTGCGGGTATGTTCTGCTCTATCAAAATGGATATTTGTATTATCTGTCTGTTCCATCAGTAATGTAGATGCAGCCAAGGAGCAGACAGAGAGCCTTTTTTCTGCGACGGTTTCTACGGGGACCAGGGGCGTAGCTATTTGTAGAGGGGCATTGCGCTACATTTTAATGTATAGGATATTAAATTATGACTATGTGTGCACGTGTTACATCTTTGTATCTGCTTCTCTCTTTCTGTCTCAATGTTTCTCTCTCTCTTTGTCTCTCTCTCTCTCTCTCTCTCTCTCTCTCTCTCTCCTCGCTCATACGTCCGTCCTAGACAGTCTGCCAAATTGAGAGGTTTAGTCTGAAGTGCAAATTGCCCCCGGCCCCCTGCTTTTTTTGAAAACCCCCGAAAAAATGTATATGAACTGCATCTATTATTAATCAGCAAATATGCCCCCCCCCCTCCCCGTTATAGGGGGGACTTTCGTAACGAGCGACCACTATGAGATCGAGTAGAATAGAGGGCTAGGTGTAGGGGTAGATCTAAGGGTATGGGTCGGGTTTGGGTTAGGGTTAGGGTTAGATTTAGGTCTCTTCTTTATTGTGTTTCTTGGGGTGGTCGCTCGTTACTGAAGTCCTTCCCCCCCCCTTTTATTAATATCTGGTGAATGTGCCCCCATCCTTTTTTTCTTTAAATTTGGAACCTCAGAGTACATTAAGAACTTGGTTTCGTTCACCCATATTAGAACAATAACAGGCCTAACGCGAGTATGTTTACCGCCCCAGGCTAAACATTGAACAGCCCTCTTTGCTTACGCTGCGTGTAGCACTGATTGTATGGTGGTCATGGACAGCGCCGCAAGCTGTACTGTCTTGTTTGCATTACTGGGTCTCTGGTAATACCGAAAGAGAGGTGTAGCTATCTCGAGTTAACCCCCGCACCTAAAACTTTGAGTCAAAGTGGAACGAGAATGACATTGGCGCAAGAAGTTATAAACAGAAGGTTCCAATAAAAGCCTTGACCTGATGCTATCAAAATCTGTCGCTGCTACGTCACCTGGAATCCATGCCCTGAGCAAAAAGCGCTGAGCGCGTACTGTTAGGGTTTAATGAAACTGGAAAAAGTACAATCTATTATTGAGCAATTTCCACAACGTAGTTATTGAGTACAGATAGTAAGTAAGTTTGTTCAGTGTTTAAGACCGTTGACCCATATCACATCATATAAAACAGTCGTTTGCAGGGGCGGCTCGTGGGGCTAAAAAGTTGACGTGCACAATTAAGCTATCGCATGCTGAAGATAGCCAAGGGCAGGGCATAGTAAATGAGATGGTATAAATATAATTTTAGGATCTTTGGGTTGGTGAGGGAGGACCTCGTGTTTTTATTTTCATTCTTTTTACTTGCCACTTTGATTTCTAGTACTAAATTTGTTTGTTAGCTGAGCATCAATTTCGTTCATCCTGTATTGGAACTGAACACTTAAGTAATAACTTTCACCACTCCACTACAAAACCATTCAAAGGCACAACTCGCAGAACGATCACGTTCACCTCCCTCAGGTTCACGGCCACAGAGAGTCACTTAAAATAGTGGCAAGACAGACAATGAACCAATCACAATTCACATGAGCACTCCGCTGGATTGCTCCAGGGCCCACATGATATTGGCAAAGAATAGTGCACGGTCTATCGCGTTTATTTTTAGACTGCCTACTGCGGGCTATGTTTCGGTACTGTTCAGCAGGAGCTCATTTGAGATGTGCCGTCTTATTAATATCAATGTAGCGCCAAACTCACTAGGAGTGTCGTCATCGCTTGGGTTATTCCCAAGAGCGATTTATAGGTCAGGTTACACTGTTGAATATCCTATTATGTTTAGCTAAAGCGCATGGGTTTTGGCATGGCACAGTAGACGTTTTACGGCGCTATAGACACATAAATGACAGTTGTTGCGCCATTGATGACCTTGTTTTGGTATAATATTAGGCTAGTGTTTGTTTCTGGCTTCTTTTATTTTATTATAGCTGATGTTTTACGTAATAGAACATTAAAACATTTTGGGCGGCACTGCACGACCGTGCTCTATGGACGAAGAGCGCCTGTTCGTTTGTTAAATAAAGTTTCCATAATGAAAAAGTACAGGCTGTGCACGTATCTCTTATCATGAGTCAAACATTGCATATTTCTGTCACTCGGCCGAGTCAGGCCGGGAGGAAGTGACAATTTCCTTTGACGGACAGAGTACAGACAATGGAAAATAAAGTGAAATTCGTCTTCAATTTCATGAGAGTTATACCTCTCACATAAGGGGGAATTTATTAATTCCACTGATTGAGATAGTTATTTAATGGAAGGCTGTGATTTTAAAAAAGGCTATAACTCTTCTGTTCCTAAACCGTAGGAGGTTGGTGATATACTCAGCTGTTTCTTGAAACGGAATTGTAAGAGAGAATAAATTATACGTGAGACAAACTTTTTCCTCTATGTTCTGCATAGACAATCAAAAAGCCTACCCTTTACTTCAATGAGAAATAATCTAGTACTTCTAACACTTTGAGAAAACAAGTCATATCCAAAGCCTAGGGAAAATAATAGGTTTTAAACTTCAGTAGCCCAGTTGGACCCTGCCCTGATCACAAAAACAATATAATTTCATGTAACATTTCTTTGGATATCTGTCATTTTCTAAGTGTATAAATCTGCACCAGAATTCATTGACCCAATGCATGTAATCAGAGCATAAGTTGGTTCTTCCCACTTCTCTTTGAACTAAACATTTGGGTGTAGCTTTGCCAAGACCTAGAAAGGCTTTCCAGATATTTACCTGAACATTATGAAACACGTCCCAATATTTGGTACTCCCAATTTCAGAACCATAAAGCAGCATTGGTTGAATTTTCATATAAAAAATGTTGTTTTTTTTTGTGTTGCTGTTTTGAAATGTCATTCATTGTTTTAAAAAATACCTTCTTGAAACAATCCGCTGAGCGTTATAAGCTCGATCTTCTAGCGTTCGTCTCCAGCATAGACGCGATGAAAATGAAATGCCCAAGCAACTATAATAGGTTACTGTTTATAAGATCTTACCTTCCCAATACCATCTCTTAGATCGTTTGAGATAGCCCCCATTTCTAAACACAACAATCTTTCTTTTCTCCTTATTCACTTTTAAACATCAAATCTGGTAGACATCATATAACATGTTGATTTTCTTTTGTTAACCTCTGACATAGTCGTCTAAATGACTTAGGTCATCAGCGTACATTAAACATAAAATACCATCAGGATCATTGGGCAATACTTGTATAGCATGGGTATTTGATTCTGAAAGGTGTATTTCGAATTGAGATAGAAACAAAGAAAATTATTGGAAGTATTCAGTACTGTAAAATGTCATGGATCCTCGTTCATCTGAGCAGACTTCAACATGTGAAAGAACACTTTGATACGTGTTTTTCAAAATGGTATACATGTATATTGGTCCAAAACAGCCAAGATTTCGTAATATTATTGTCCAAAGCTTTTCTCTGTTAACCCCATCAAATGCTTTTAAAAAATCGACAAAACATAGTTAGAATCCCCCCCCCCCCAGGGTTGGTGAAATGTTTTTGGACTAAAGATTGGAGTGAACATAATATATTATCTATTGTAGAACAATTTCGACTAAAACCGGCCTGAGATTCAGGGATGATGATACCTTCATCACACCGTTTTTGCAGTCTTTTATTCAATATGAATGAGATCAATTTATCAAGAACATTCAATAAACTAATGCCCTTATAAATATTTACGTCATTTACGTTTCATTTTTTGTGCAAAATAAATATCATGGACGTGGTCCACACCTCCGGATAGTTGCCTGTGAAGAAAAGTAAATTTTAAAAAAGATAGGAGAAAGTCATCCAGATCCTGGCACCCGAATTTGTAGAATTCCGGCGATAAGCCCTAAGGCCCACATACTTGTCAGATTTTAAATTATTTATAGCCCATTCAACTTCGTCTTTTGAAATGGGTGAATTAAAAAAATCACCTGGCTCACCATAAGGGGCGCTTGAGACTGTACCGGTTTGTCCGCACTAAAAGCAGTAGCTGCGCAGTAGCTGAGCCGAGCCGCAATGAGCAGTTCTAGCAGTAGGCTCGAGTGTCTGCACCATAGACCTATTATTAGGCTAATTGCTAATAATAGGTCTTTGGTCCGAAACCAAAAGCTGTTTTTGTTAGCTGTCCAGTAGCAGTTAGCTCGCTGGCGGCTAGTGCACTGCTCAGTATCAGCTGGTATCAGCTTGCATGTTCTCACCAAAAGCAGCATAAAAAAACTCGGCTAGTTGGCTGCTGATATTGGAGACAGTTCATAACATGGCGGCCCGTAAAATATGTTAGTTGCATTTGCTGGACACTTCATCACTAAAGATTCTTGTATTTGATGGCGAGAGCATCTGCGTTTGTCGCGGCCGCAATTTTTGGCATTTTCTTTTGTCCACGAATCGCAGCCGCTATTTTTGCATGACAAAAACAAAACAAAACAAACCGAAAAAAAGCTACTTCATAATATTTTATACATGTATTTTGATAGTTTTAAGATAAAAGGGCTGCTTCTCAGGAAGTTAATATTGTTTTAGAATGATATCATGTTTACTTGGCTAACAATACATAATATTGTAAAGCGCACACAGTTTATTTTTTATTATTAAAACACATTTTTTTTAAACTTAGAAAAGTCCAACAAAGCAAGACAAATCCCCAAAGATTAAGAACGAAAGAGACTGTTCGCACGAGTGAAAAATTTTAGGTAAATAATTATAATGTTGTGGAGAGGTCAAATCGATGTTCAAACAAACACTGTGTTACTCATTGCCACCGTGGCAATTTATTGACAAAAAACTTGGGACACCTGTCTGCAGTTTCCAAAAGGTCGACCTATGATAGTATTAAGCGGCATAAGAAAAAATCAATTGTGGTAATGAGCACAAGGGGAAGAAGACAGACGAAATAATGAATTGTATTTTGATTCTGACAAACGAAGACATTTACTCAAAAGGTGAAAGAATAAGAAATTGCATTCTTATACCACACCCAGGGGTTGTTTTAATATTGCACTTTCGGTGAAATAAATCCTTATATTACAAACGTTAAATGTTATAAGAAGATATCGAACGGGTGAAATAACATTAGCTGCTATCAAAATTTGCTACTCCACGGGCTACATTTGCCTTCTAACCTTCCCTAAGGAAAGTATAGACTTATAGTGAGGTCAAAAATTCGGGGCGCAACTTGTTGTCAAAGATTTCCTAAACTATTGGACATAGACACTCCAGCTTTTGCACATTGACTGGTATCAATTTGTCTTAACAGATCAATATTTGGTTGGCGGGTGCTCTGGTATGGTTTGCTCCTTCTTTCCTATCAAACTACTATCGTATTTATCTCCCCGCCTTCTTTTTTTTGTTTCTTACTCTCTTGTAACACCTCTAATCTTCGGCACTTATATGACCATATTGTGTTGCAAGTGCCGCTAAAATCTAACTAAACTAAAAGATCAATATTTTTGTAAACAACTGGTTGCTGTATTTTAGAAAATTCCTTAATAAATACTAATTAAAAAATCCAAATTGGGGGTTTCTACAGATTTTAAAAGGTTTACTGCTTGGGCAATATCGCTTTTTAAAATCAAGTTAATCATTTTTTCATGTTCTAATCGCGACATTATGCTTATTGAGCGCATGTCTTGACTACATTTAGTGCAAAAGATGTGTTCACTAAGCTTATAAAATCAAATTCTTGTAACACGTTTTGCCTCTAAAAAGTGTCATGGGTGACATGTGACGTAAGCCATGCGTATGCAAAATGTGTGTGAGAAGCGGGAAATGCAGTGGACAATCCCATATTCCGAGTATCGAAGATTTATAATACATTATTTTACTTAAATCTATGAAAAAAAACCTAGCCTCAATTGTTATGGTAAATAAGTTAAGACAAATTTATACAAACTGCTGTGCAAAGTATGAACGACATTGATTCACCCATTAAAGAGATATTTGTACATAAGGTGTGCCACAAATTTTTGACAGCAAAATAATTATAATTTTCTTAAATCTTATAATATTATGGCAGCCGCTCTTTGCCCTCTGAAAGACTTCTCCGCAACGCACGCTCAACATTGGAGTCCAAATTAAGTGGCAAACACCAGTCTTCCAGTCTGAGTGTCCCTATAGTTGAAAATACGCGCAACTTCCCACACTGCCAAATTGAGTCAAATGGTGGAAACCATAGTGAACCTGGATTACGTCAGAGTGCTGTGATTTATTGTAATACAAAGCACAAATCTATGCTAACTATAGACTCAAAGTCTTTGGTTTGTTTTGGTTGCAAAGTTTAAAATCAAAGTCAAAGTCATCTCTATTCTTACGACAACATATCATGTAAAAGCAGTTTTATAATTCTTTCAGCTTTTGAACTGTGCGTTTTTTGTTTGCTGTGGCTGTGTTTCCGTTATTATTGATTTGTTTGGGGTTTTTTTTCGCGGAGGGAGACATACGCAAAGCATATCTTAAAATAGTAGAATAAATCCAGATTTCTTCCAATCTTAACTCTGCATCATAGCGGCATAAACATTTGTTTTTCATGTGAGACATTTCAATGGATCCTTTTGGCCACTTTACTTGTCATCACTGCTTTGTTGGTCCGGATCCATTTCAGCCCATATCAGTACGGATATAAATATAATTATTGCACTCGTTATAGTGGTAGACCATGATTTATCCTCTTTGGAACTCATGATTACAACATGGCAATTTCACTCGAAGGACAAATTTTAATCATGATCAATCACCATAACCCATGTAATAAATTCTTTATCTGCCATGGTATCGTTCAAATAGAGATGACTTTGACTTTGATTTTTATCTTGGCAAACCAAAGGCTAGATATCTAAAATATTGGAAGAGCTTGACATAGATGGAAAAGATCTAAGAATTAGTAGGAAATTGGTCTGGGTCTAAAACGCCGTTGTAAGAATTGAGAGAGATTTAATGAGAATATAGATTAGAATAGGAGTGAAGCAAGGATAGGTTATGTTACCAGACTTCTTTAAAATATTCAGTTAAATAATCCTTAGAAAAATCAGAAGAATGCCAAGGTCTCAAAGTGAATAATTAAAATATTAACAGCATTAATCCACATGCACACACAAACCCCCCCTCTCTCTCTCTCTCTCTCTCTCTCTCTCTCTCTCTCTCTCTCTCTCTCTCACACACACACACACACACACACACACACAACGTATATATGTACGTAAGTTAGTGAAATATACTGAGATTTGGCAACCAAACTGTCGTATCTGGAGTTGCGATGCTCCTGTCTGTTGAAATTTGGATTCCAAAGAGTCGTAACTCAAGATACGACACCTTGTCTTCAACATCTGACTGTCGTAACTGGTGTTACTACAGTTTGCTTGCAAGTTTCGATGTGCAGTTTATCGCAACTCATCATTACAGGACAAGTGGCATAGGCAGCCACAAGCTCATTAGAAGTACGAGCATGGACTGTACTTTGATGCTCTCATGCAAAAAATGACACCGGTATCTGTAACCGTTTGGAAATGAAACAGTTTTTTTCATCTCCTGAAAAGTAGCAAACTTTAGAAACGACTTTTGGAATTGTACCCTCGAGCAATTATAGACTATTTCCTTTGTTGTGTCAAATCTGACCGGCGCGCGTTTTTACTCTTCACATTACATTAATTTCCTCCTACATGTAGAGCTAAATAAGGGCTTCTATCTTATCTCAGAACAAAGCTCTGTCTGCTCAGTACCTAGTTTTGGTAAATTTGACGAGAAAATTTTTGACTTTTACAACATGTCAAGCTTTTTCAAAAGCAATTCTTTGAATATCTTGATAGCGACTCCGAATATTCTTGCGATTTTGATAGAGTAGCTAGAACATTATAAAGTTTTTGACCTCATTGTCTTTGTAACTCAAAACGTCTAAAATTGTCAGATAAAACTAGTAATTCTGAAGTAGCGAAGAGCCGGCTGCCGAACATCGCTGTTGCTGTGATGAGGCTTGAGAGGTTCTTGAATCCTACAGACATGGGAAATGTAGATCTATCAGCATCATTGTCCGTTAGGTCTACCGCATTCCACGGGCGGTCGACCTTGAAAACAAATCGTCGGCCAAATGTTAAAATGTCCAAAGCCCTACATTTTTTCAAGAGATAAAGAGAAAAAAATGATACTTTCTATTAATGTAATGTATACGTACACTTTGAAACTTATACAAAAAGAAGGTAAAGGCATTACCTATTTGTTTACATAATTTGCCTCCTGAAAAGAAGGCTTTGTAATGTGATAACAGGTTATTGCATGTGTATACATCTTATTTTTTTGTAATCCCCTTTTTAGGCTGTAATACGTACTGTGCCATCATCAAAAAAGGATACATTTTTAAAAGGAAAGAATGCGTTGAAAACAAAGTCCGCTGAACGTCAGCTTCAGTTTACCCAAAGCACACATGTGTTTGACGGAAAACTATTCTGTTAGTGCATTTGTACATGTAATGTGGTACTTGACCACACCTGTGAATCGACGAAGGTGGATGGGCATGTCTGTGTTTATGCCTTCTTCACCAGGGGCTTTTCCTTCTGGGGGTGTTTCTAATTCTAATTATGAGCTTTACTTCTGACTTAAGAATGGTGGGACCTGTAAACTCTCTGGTGGGACCATATAATAGTTGTTTGGTTGTGGTAGGGGTGGTCTTTTATCTTCAAATAATTTTTCTTACAAATTGTGCCCATCCATCTTCCTATGACTTCTTTTTTCTCAAACAACATAATTGTCTTTTTTATCTTCAACGCCTCCTGACAATCAATGATATAGTTCAAACTGCCAGCTCACCTGATTGTGAAATTACCGGTTTATTGTCTCCTTTCTTTGGGTCACACTTTTGCTAGTATTTTATGTTGTGGGCTTGTGTTTCTAAACGAATAATACAGATGGTATGCTGCTAATTGCTGGGTTTTAAAAATGTTATTTACTGTGTCTGTAGTGCTACTTCTCAGCTTATGATTAATCGGTACTTAATTGGTACTTACATATTTAAAGCAGTATGGGAAAAGAAGTTTAAACATGGTCGCAATCCTTGTAGAATTTTTGCAGAAATGTAAGAAAAGTGTAAAAAAGGTGTAATATTATATTTGAACAGCCCCTAAGCTTAGTGTGCCCGGTCGAGTTGGGGATTAAAACCACAAGCGGCAATGAGCGCCTGCAACCGGACTGGCCGCAAAGGTAGATATCGCACGCAATGATTGTCGTAATTTCAGCTCGCAAATTTAAGACCTGTATTTGATTAACTCTCAGGCCATTCCATGAAAAATGAAACCGCACCGAAACACGTAACTCAGGGATAATGACTTGCTGAAATTATCTAACCAGTTGTAGAACCGTTTTTGGTTTTTTGTTTGGTTGGTTTGTTGTTGTTGTTTTGTTTTTTTGGTTGGTTGTTTTTTTAAGGGATATTGCCTCTAACAAAAACAGCAGGTGGTTAACGGGGGCTCTGTTGAGCTTCGCTCCTTCCTGATCCTTCTTATCAAACATCTATCATCCTGATCTCTCCTCCTCTTGTTTGTGTTTGTAACGCTCTTGTAACACTTCTAATCTTCCACACTTGTGTGACTTTATTGTGTTGTAAATGCCGTACAATTCTTATTAAACTGAAACAACAGCAATTACAATAACAACAACAACAACAACAACAACAGCAACAACAACAACGACGACAAGAAGAAGAAGAAGGAGAAGAAGAAGAAGAAGAAGAAGAAGAAGAAGAAGAAGAAGAAGAAGAAGAAGAGCACGATCGCGGCTTATGTTGTTTTAAACTTTTTAAAAACATTTCTCTGCGTTTTGATTGCGTTTTGATTGTTCATGGAATGACCCTTTTAGGAAGCGTTACAGAGTACGCAGAGCGTCCTGTGTGCTTCTGTATGTCATTGTCCTTTCTGCTTACCAGAAACCTCGGACACACGACCAAGAATTATGTAGGCTATGGGTGCTTCTCTTTTTGATATAGTATTATACTAGGTTTGATGATGAAAGCGCATTCCAGGAAAAAAAATTAGGGAGAATGCTTATAACAGGGAAACTAAATAGCAATTGAGAAGAAAAGATGGGAAGAGGGAGATGGAGGGGAAGAGAGAGGGACACACACACACACACACATACACACATACACACACACACACACACACACACACACACACACACACACACACACACGCACACAAACACACACAAACACACACACACACACACACAAAGAAGAGAGAGGGAGGGAGAGACATTGAGAGAGAGAGAGAGTCTTTCTGCCACACCCCTGATCTTCTGGTAGGAAAGATCTACACCTAGCCTTCTCGGACAAGGGCGAAAAATCTCGGAGGGCCCGTGTGCAAGTTGCGCACGTTAAAGATCCCTTGGTGGTCTAAAATCGATAAGAGTAGGCTTCGGCCG
Source organism: Aplysia californica (assembly GCF_000002075.1). Classification (NCBI taxonomy): domain Eukaryota; kingdom Metazoa; phylum Mollusca; class Gastropoda; order Aplysiida; family Aplysiidae; genus Aplysia; species Aplysia californica. Next base: position 344,414 of record NW_004797852.1, on the reverse strand, counting down.
CCACCCGGGCAAAATTCAAAATTTTCTACCAACTAAAAAGTATTAGGTGTGTCCCGCGCGCTCATATGACCTTATGCAGTTGCGAGCGCCGTAAAACCCTATACTAAACAAACAAACAAGAGAGAGAGAGAGAGAGAGAGAGAGAGAGAGAGAGAGAGAGAGAGAGAGAGAGAGAGAGAGAGAGAGAGGGGGGGGGGGAGAAGATAGACATATCGACAGGAAGACAGACAGACAGATAGGGGGCGGAGAACGATCAAATATAATAGGAAGAATGTTTGAGGGGATGAGAAGCTCTGAAAATAAGAAGATACATTAAATAGAATGAAAACTTTCGGTATTTTAATATTTTCCCAAGTAAGACATGATAAAAAAGTCATGTTTAAAGTTGTAGGGTGTTGATTACTCATTTGAAATCATTGTTGATGCTTTTATTCTTACCTTTTTATGACCACAATAAAATTGGTTTTTCAAGGATTTGCTTCAACTTAATTAAAAATGATTATAGTATTGCCAATGCTGTGTGCTTATGCTTCTATTTAAAACCTTTTATGACTACCATAAAACTGGTTTTCAACGATTTGCTTCAACCTACTGAAAAATAGTATAGTATAGCCAACCATTTATGGAGCTAAGAGAAACCCTCTTTTTTCATCCATGAATCTCACGTCTTCTTTTTGGCTGCTGTGGTAGCTTGCGGAAGCTCTCGCGCAAGTTCATTTCAAACTTCAATGCGTTTGTTTTTGTTTTTGTTTTTTTCGTTGTTTTATTTTAGAGGGGGTTGTTTTTTTGGGGTTTTTTGGGGCTGGTTTCGGTTTATTTGTTCGTATGGGTTTGTTTGTTTGCTGTTATTGTTGTTGCTTTTTGTTGTTGTTGGGTTTTTTTGTGCATGGTGATCACAAATTCAAATTGGAATCAGGACACTGATGGTATTGTTACTATCAGGCCTATTTGATCAAGCATGCAGTCCCGTCGTCTGGGACATTATTTGCTCCCGACAAAAGAACTCTTAACGGATCTTTATATTGAGCCAGTTTCTGCAGCTGTCGCCACGAGAGAAAAACCCTCAATCTCCTTGTGTTCTGACGGTGTACAGAATGCACCCAGAACACCCTCCCTGTGAGCGCATTCACCGAACTGAGTCAGGGTGTAACTCCCGTGAATTTGAAGATCTATTTCACTTCATTTCCCACTGTCCAAATTTTGTCAATCAAAGGAAATTGTTAATTCCTCGCAGCTTGACTCGGCCCAGTGATAGAAATATACAATGTTTGACCCATGATAAGAGATATTATGCGAACAGTCTGTACCTTTTCAGAAGTAAAAATTTATAAAATTTAACAAATGAGTGTTTTATTTAGTGTGATGTTGGCCAATGGCCTTAAACACTGAATAAACCTATTTACTTACTCCTCAGGGTCAGTCGGACTTATCTTCCATGGAGCAGCACAAGCGACCATTGTGGTACCTTGTCACTGAGTTCTACTCGCGACCTTCAAAAACAAACGTTGTACAACTGGCCATTGAAATTTGAAGATGACAGCTACAAAATTACAAAGTACCTGTTAATAAACAAGATGTAATCTCAATTTCAGTGGGTACAATTCTAAAGTTGTCACCAAAACGAGAGATAATGAGTGAACAAAGTAATTGGAGGTGTGTACACCACTAGCGCAGGACATAAATATCTCTTCTTAAATGAATTCATCTTTAGATTTAGCCCCAAATTGTTGACTTTACGCAAGGTTAACACTCAAGCGGTTGACTGTATCAAAAACACAATTCGATCTTCTTAAAATTACTTAAACAAAGAAGGTAAAACACGGGACCACAGTGAGGTGTTGACTGTAAGCAAGAGTTCACTTTAAGCAAGTTGACTTTATCAGGATTCCACTGTATGTTATTACTGATCATTATGCTGAAAACAAAAAGTGAAATTAATCAACAAAGGCAGTGTTCATCATTATGTGAAAAATATTTTTACACCTCACAAAAGTGTAATATTACATTAGTTCAAGACAGCCCCCACCCCCTTTCTTA
>NW_004797852.1:338300-341271 GCF_000002075.1 Aplysia californica | reverse complement strand
ACACACACACACACACACACACACACACACACATACACGATTGGATCCAACACTGCGATCTACTCTTCTTGGAAAAGGATTCATTTCAAGCACCACGTAACATGAGCCGTGTTGCTGGTTCAGCTTGCAAATTGTCCAAGGGACATAATTTAAACAAATATTTTGTAATAAGACTGCAAATTGTTCTTTCCCTTCCTTGACAAACTATACTATTTTATTAATATTATGTACCCGGTTTGTTCAAGAAAACTACACATTATTCTCCAATAATTATCATGTCACAGTTGTGGAAATTTCTACATGTTATAGATATTTTTCAAGATTGCATTTGAAACAATTTTGTATGAATAGATGGTTTATTTATAAAAACATCTGGGTCTAATGTCTGGGTGCTGTTTTAAATTCTTCTCCTCTGTTTATAAATGTCATTTTACTCCCGGTTAGTGCGCTTGTCTCCGAAGCGGAAATTCTGGGTTCGAACCTCAGTTCGAACATGGATTTATTTTGCCCCCTCCTGCCCACCCAGCAGTAAAGGATACCAGACTTCGAGTTGGGAAAGAAAAGGCGGTGTTGAAAGGAACTGGCCACCGTACCACAATATGCCTAAGGCCCAGGAGGTTGTCTCACTAACATGGCAACCCCCAAAGTCCGTATCGGACGCGGGTACAACTTTACTTTACTCACGTAATTTCCATGCACCCTGAATCTATGTATTGTAGTAGTACTTCGACTACTGCTACAGGAGAAGGCTGGGGGGGGGGGTAGAAGTTGATTCCAGATTTTGATCTAATGCACATTTCTTGAAAGAGCAATTTGACGGTAGTTCCAACAGTTCAAGTTCTAAGAGAAAGGATGTCTGTCAGAAAGTCATTGCTGAAGGGAGTAAGCATTAACAAAACGGAGCAAAATGAGGAATCAGTACTTGTGTCGATCGCGACAACACAAAAGAAGTCTGTTGGAGGACGTAACAGTGAACTACGCTTGTCAAAGTCCCCGGATTACATAATTTTAAGCATAATTTGAAACAGAACCTATATCACATTTTTGTCCACCTAGGCATAACCCCGGACAATGCTTTGGAGAAAAGAAGAATGAGTGCGTAGGTTTTTTTAAGACAAGCGAGACAGAGAAAGAATTTTCAGCACTGTTTGCTCTAGCAACGAGGCCCATTTATACGGGAATAAAAAAATAAATAACCCTGCCAATTGTGAGCTCTGGGAAACAGAAAGCCCAGTTGATATAAACGAGAGGCACTTGGAAATTGAGACAAGGACCTTTTAAGAGCAGTGCCCGAACACTGCATTTGAAAGTGAGAATAAGGAAATACATTGCGCGTCACGGGTGCCATATTGATCATCTTTTGTTAAGCTAACAGTTATAATACAGATTCCTGTTTCATGTACTATTGTGCAGCTGTCTTTCTAGGTGGTTCCTTTAAGTTTCCATCAGATGACTTTGCTGTATTTACAGCAGTTTGTATTCTTTTCAACCTTACGGCGGTCATGGAGTTTTGGACACCCTGTGTGTAGGTAGTCCTTCGTTGCCGAAGATGACGATGAATCCTGCAGCTCATCTATGGACGGACATGTGGCTGTGCAATCCGATCCTGGATGAACAATGTCTGTTGCAGTGGAGACACTGGAATGTCGTGGTTGTGGCGGTTGGCTTATGTCTCCTCTCTCTTCTTATAGTCAGCTTCTCTCTGTAGTTTGTATCGCTGTTTCTGCTGGCAATAAGGACGGCCCTGCGCCAGGCGTTCCTTTCGGTGGCATTCTTTCGATTTCTTTGGGGGTTACCTTAATACACCCTGTACATATATAGATCTATACTGCACATTTGAGAACACACACACACACACACACACACACACACACACACACACACACACACACATGTGCAGACACGCTTCCCCTCACAAAACAATTGTGACACACCACGAAAGAGCTCGATATTAGCACGTCTCTGAACCACAAAATGCCAAAGTTTCACGATGAATCAGAGAACACAAACGTTAGTTCCTCGCTGCTAATCATAAACATTACTCTGAACTCTGAGCATGAACGGGTGCTAATTCTACAATATAAATGCTGCATGACAGGTCAAAGTGACGAAGACAAAATGATCTAGGGGAGAGCTTATAGAGTAAGGTTTACAAATCTTAACCTTTTCTGTACCCCCACCGATATATCATTGCTTTTCTTTGCTCAATGAGCATGTAGTCATATGGCGCTTCTGCTGGGTCCCACTTCTTTTCTTTCCTTCTGTTGCTTCTGCCTGTCTGTTTTACTTTTTGACTGCACTAAATGAGTCAACAGTCTTCTCTTTCCTCAAAAAGCTAACAAGTTAACAAACAAACAAACCAAAAAAAACCCAAACAAACAAAAACAGTCAATCCTTACCGACGGATCGATGCGCAAAGAGAATTAAGAAAGACGCCAATAACTTTTAACACGCAAAGCTTCTGTCCCACTGGGAAGCCCCACGACGGTGCTTTATGGGCATTGCGATCTATTATTCAGATCAATAACCATGACTTGCAGGTTTCTTCTGTATAATCGTTAAAATCTATTGTGGTGCTGGAACTTGTGAATTGTCCACAACCTTTGTAGTATTTTGTCCTCATTATCAAACAAAAATCTGGAGATGCTGCACAATAGGGTTATGATAACAGTCTGAAACCTGTACCGCAGGGCGCAGAGGGGAAATATGAAAAGTTGGTATTGATTACGGTATAAAAAGAAAATAATCATAATATCTCTGTTCAAGAGCTGCTCGCTATTCAAATGGTAGAAAATCCAATATTTCAGTTTGGTGAATCACAGACGTAAAATCGCTAGATATTCCAGCGCCCTCACGAAACCATAACATTTCCATAGCAAGTCCCAGTCTTAAGCTTAAGTCTTTCCCCTCAAACACCCCTCCCCCAAGCCCAAGTCCAAGTCTTTTCTCCTGACTGCCCCCCCCACCCCAC
>NW_004797852.1:334635-335920 GCF_000002075.1 Aplysia californica | reverse complement strand
GGTGGGGGTTGGGGAGGTGGGATGCTGATTTTGTAACGTCAATCTGGTTTTGCTCATTAAGGCGGATGATAAAAGTAACAATTAATTTACTTCTGTTCAAATTCACAAGCACAGGCTCTTCGTACGGTTTTCCCTTATTTCTTTTCCGTATTTGTCCAGATGACAGAGTGAAGTGGAGGTCCTGATCACCCACGCCAGCCGGCAAGGCATCATACAATGATGATTTGTCCAGACAAAATATTCTTATGATTGCTGTTCCATTCATATTTGTTTTTGAGTGCTTCTACTTTTGCTGATAATGATGATGGTAATGACGATGGTAATGACGATGGTAATTCACACACTCCAACCCTGGAAAGTCAAAAGCTTTCCTCGACCTCTCCATCCACCTTCTCAATAACAACATTGAGACAGACCTCCATTTCAAACCAACCGACTCTAAGTGCTACCTCCCCCTTCTTCTAACCACCCCAAACATATATTCCCTTCAGTAGTCTACAGTGGTGCACTCAGCAGACTCCTTCGCATTTGTTCCAGGGGTGAATGGTTTGATGCTAGAATTAAAGATTTCAGAGAAAACCTTCTGCTCAGTGGATACCAAAACAGTTTTATAGCCCCCATCATAAACAAAGTGTGCAAACTCAGGCACAAGGATCTACTTAGTTACAAACTCCACAAACCTCACTAGAAAAGGCCATTCTTTGTCACCACTCACCGCCAAAAGCTGTCCAGTGTTCACAACATTCATAACCAGCACAAAGGCATTTTAGAAAAATCAGACAAGATGATGAAGGGCTTCCCTCAGCTTCCTTTAATCGCTCTCCGACAACCCCCCAACCTTGGCAACCTTATCATCCGTACGAAAGACACAACACATCTTCCTTCACCTCAAAACAACCTCTCACAAACCCCCCAGGACCACCCCTGCAAGAAAACTAGGTGCAAAACATGCCCTTACACGACAGAAACCAACCATGTAGAGGGACCTCTTTTCCAAAAAGTCCTTACAGATAACATCAACTGCGAAACTAAAAATGTAATTTCCTTAATAACCTGCAAAATATGCTCTGCCCAAAATGTAGGACAAACCACCACCACTCTTAGGGCCAGATTTAACAATCACAGGTACTCAGTACAAAACCACTCATGCACCCCAGTCGGCCAACAGTTAGCCCTGGTCACAACGGAACCACTGACATGCAGCTTCAGGGTATAGAGATTGTTTTTAAAAAAAAAAAAAGAAGAAAATCTCAACCTCAGAGAATCTAAGAGGATGTGGAACCTG
>NW_004797852.1:327876-330084 GCF_000002075.1 Aplysia californica | reverse complement strand
ACACACGCGCGCAGGGGGCTCTCTTGGCCTAGAGGTTTACTTAACGCAAGCTTTGAGAATCTTTAGGCCCAGATCGGGGACTCTCGTGGCCTAGAAGTTAAGGTGTTGGCCTCTCACTCAAAAGGTTCAGGGTTCGAATCCGGGTAGCGACCAAAAAATTTTCTTCTCTAAATTTGTCTCCTTTCACCTCGTTTCCTGCTCTCTAGCAATGTTCTGCCGTCTGCTTTAGTCCCCTCTTTCTGCCCCCACCCCCTCACCTTCTTTGCCCCTTCCTCTGGGCTCCCGATTCTTTCTGCAGCCTTTCTACTGCTACTCCTTTGCTTCTTCTTACTGCAGTCTTTCAGCCACACCCCAGATCTTCTGGTAGGAAAGATCTACACCTAGCCTTTTCGGACAAGGGCGAAAAATCTCGGAGGACCCGTGTGCAAGTTGAGCACGTTAAAGATCCCTTGGTGGTCTAAAATCGATAAGAGTAGGCTTCGGCCGCCACCTGGGCAAAATTCAAAATTTCCTATCAACTGAAAATATTAGGTGCGTTCCGCGCGCTCATATGACCTTATGCAGTTGCGAGCGCCGTAAAACACTTTACAAAAAGAAACAAAAAAAGGCCCAGATCTAGGTCAAGAGCAAAAAAGTGTTCGCTATAAAATCATTTTATTGAAACAGGTTTGGCCACTAAAAAGTGTCGCTGGTGAGCTGTGACGTAGATCTTGGCCATATATGCGTATGCAAAATATGTAATAGAAATGGAAAGTGCTGTGAACAATCCCATTGGCGGAGGTTTACAGTATTTTATATAAAGTTATTGAAGAAGTTTTTTAAAAAAAATCAAGCCTCAATTGTAAAGGAAAATTATGCTTACGTTAAAATAGATCGATACAAACTAAGGTACAAAGTATATATGCGAGACATTGATTCACCGGTTAGGTTACAGGTATTTGAGAGTAAGGTGCGCCACGAATTTTTGATCTCACTGTAGTTATTGTGTTGCAAGTGCCGTAAATTTATCACTAAAACTTTAGAAAAGAAAACAAAATAATTTAGTCAACAATTATTTTATCAAAGGGGCAAGTATCAGAACGAATAGTTTTTACAAGTTGTTTCGTTTTTATGTTGTTTCATGTTATCGCGTTTAATTATTTTCATTTTTTGCGATCCTTTGACACCCTCAAACACTGTTAAGGCCACGTGTCCACTGGGGCAGACAGGGCCTGTTAATTTGCCGGGAGGAGAAAAAAGACGGTCAGGTCGTTCCTGTCTTGTGTGTCCACATAGTTCGGAAAAGACACGTCTAATCTGTTGGCCAACTATTCCCCCAATGTGTACGCTATACCGCTGTCGTGTCGGACTGTGTTCTCGGTACTGGGCTATAGATAGTCAAGAGGTCACCTGAACCCAAGGCGGGAAAAAGAAATGTATGGGTTTTAAAGGAAAATTAAATTGGTAAAATTGCTTATAGGTATTTAAATGACGTAGTTTGCGTGTAGACTTTGCTAATTTTGAGGCGCTTATTATTAGAATGACACTACATTTTTTATTCCTTTTTTTAGCTCCGCAGGGCCTATGACAGATGAGTCACCACCCAGCCCGGCTAAAATGCAGCAAGCGGCTTTCCAACCGACACGTCGTTTGTCGGGGCCTGTCGTGTCTTGTCTGTTGACACAGCCAAACGGAATTTTCACTGATTTCTTAGGAAAAAAACGGTGATCCATTTCATCCACCGGCTTTCCCAGAGACGGACGGAATCGGTGTCTGTACCAATGGACATGCACGCCTAGTCTTTCAAGATGGAGAACAACCGAAGTTAATTTTAATCTCGACAGGTCAACGACTTTATAATGTATATAAATTTATATATTGTTTTAGTAGAGGTTTTACGACGCTCGCAACTGCATAAGGTCATATGATCGCAAAGGGTTGGGAGTCAACAGAGAAGTCCTTACAGGGAATCAGACTTTCTCAGCTCACCACTCCAGCCTCAACAGCACAAAGTCTGCTTCTACTATCAAGGCACCCCGGGAATAGCAGGTCACAAAAGTGTGACAAACATACAAAAGAAGTAGTAAAAATAGTAAAAATTAAGATAGAAAAAAAAACCAGCAGTTTCCTGTTGCAGTTCAGGCACAGTTAAGAGCGTGACATTGATGAATCAGCCCATTTACAGTTACAATTCCACATGCCTAAGAATTCGAGATGTTGATGTCCCCC
>NW_004797852.1:324853-327700 GCF_000002075.1 Aplysia californica | reverse complement strand
TTATCTATTAGTGGTGGCCGAATTTTGCTATTCAAAAGGCTTTTTAATAGCTGCGAAATAAAGAAATTTAGCTTTTTGCAGCAAAACTGTCTCAAAACTGAAAAAAACCAAGGGCGTCATGATCTGGAGAATATTGTAAAGAATTGTTTTTGGCGAAAACCGCGTGTCGATCGATGCAGCCATTAAAGAGCCTTTTGAATAGCAAATTCGGCCACCACAAATAGATAATAGATATATATTACAAATTATATAATACATATAATGTATTTATCTATTTTATTTTAATAATGAATAAAGATATTGCAAAAATGATTTTGTAAAAGTTAATTTCAGTATCACTTGACCTTAATCAAGCAGGATGCCAATTTAAGAGGTACCGGCTGTCTTTCAATGGGGATTTTCATCTTTAGTCCGAGGTGTAAACCCCTAGATACATGTATCACTGGTTAGCGGCTAACTCCTGATGGCCCGAGAGTGACTCAAAATGTGTGAGCTGTTTCAAAGGTTAAGAATCAATTTTGCATGAACAGCCAGGGTAGGCCTAGACAAAAAGGCAGACCAGAGCCCCACTATCAGGGCTGAATTTGCAAGAACAAACATAATGACAGTTCTCTATTGTGAGGCATCGTGGTGAAATCAGACGCCTGTCAAAATAATGAAATCGACGAAACTGACTTTTTTTCTGCCATTCGGCTATCGGGCACTTGTTTTCGAAGGACAAATTAAGGTGACACCGATAACTCCATTTTCCTTTGACATTGACGATCGCCCGATTCCACCGCGTCGTGACCAGAGCTGGTAATAACGCATAGATCTAAATTATTATTGTATAATATTATATTTCCCTGAGCAATTCATTCAAAAATATGTTCCTAAGAATGAGCTCTGAACTTGGCCAAAAGTGAAAAGCATTAATTATTATTATTGTACCAGTACCATAGAACAGATAACGCTCAACCTGAATAAAACGAATCACTGTTTAGTTTAGTTGCCCAATGAACTCTATAGACATTGATATCCCAATTATACCTATTGGGACAAGACAGTATCAAAGTGGCCTGAAATTTAGTCATCTTGGAAATTATTATTCATGTCGAAATCCGACCAGCTTGCTCCGAAAAAGCAGCAAGGTTTTTGATCTAGGAAAATCAGATTTCGGACTGTCAAACTGGCAAATGGGTACCTGGTCAGCAACACCTGGCCCTAATAGAATACACAACTGTAATAAGATCTGGCTAATAATAATTCGTGAAAAAGAGAATTGTAGTCAAAGACAAAAATGGTGGGGGGGTGGGGGGGGGGGAGGTATCGGATTAGTGTCAACGCCACATGATTAGGCTGGCTGAAATTAATACGGATTTGGTGTCAACGACAGACGTAGGTTTAAGTTTAGATACTTCAGAGTCACAAGGCGGTTCCGATTTTCTATACCCCTCTTTCCAATTAGAGTTCGCTTGTTTCTCTTTTCTTCCATGAGAGGGGCCTTAGATTGTGACTAAGCTCCCAAATTTTTCTTGACAGCACACAATAAGGGTCACCCATACTGGAGCCAGAGATTATAAACTTTCCATTTTGCGACGTTTAAGAAGATACATAGTTATTTTTATAAAAACGACGTTATGATAGTTGAAAATAAAGGGGCGGGGTGGGGGGGTGGGGGAGTGGGGGGTTAATTCAGGGGCGACATTTAGAAGAGATACTTTTTTTCAAAATAAGAACGACGATATGATAGTTGGGAAAAAAAGAGAAAGGGGTTGGGGGGGGGGGGGTTGATTTCAGATTTCAGAGGGTGAGAAGCACACAGAGTACTAAAGACACAGAGTACTAAAGACAACTTACTGTTGTTAAATATCAATATGTTTTTCAAAATCCTGTCAGCACAATACTAGAATCAGTGCAGATCATGAATATGCCTTCTCTTCTGTAGTAGTACTAGTACACACAAATACGAAATAAAACTGGAGTGACATACATGTATATTCTACATTTAGATTCCAATTTATTTTATAAAAGGGAATGGGATGTTCACATTGCTAAAATGAAGGATAACAGACTGATTTGCAAATGCTCTAAATGGACGCCAGGAACAAGAACACGATCAAGAGGAAGATCAGAAAGAAAGAGGTAAAATGGCACCAGACAGCGGACGGGAACAACACGGATAAGGACAACAACACATAGAGCAGAGTGCATACAATTTACTGACTCACATGGCGGTAAGGAACACCAATTTTACAATACGGCTTCATTGAGTGCGAAACTCTAAGAAACAAAGAGTTTTTTCGAAGTACCGGTACCGGCTTTCCTTTGTTCTTTTTCTCTCTGAGGCTAAAAGTCTCGTGGTCTGGAGGTTAAAGTGTTTGTTTCTCATTCAAAGGTCTCCGGTTCGAATCCGGATAGCGACCGAAACTATTTATTTTCTAAAATTGTCTCCTTTCATCTCCTTTCTTTCTCTCTGGCATTGTTCTGTCGTCTGCTTTCCTCTCCTCTTTCTGTGCCCCAACACCTCACCTCCTTTGTCTCCTCCTCTGGGCTCCAGACTCTTTCTGCAGCCTTTCTACAGCTACTCCTTGGCTCCTTCTCACTGCTCTCTTTCAGCCACACCCCTGATCTTCTGGTAGGAAAGATCTACACCTAGTCTTTTCGGACTAGGGCGAAAAATCATTGAGGGCCTGTGTGCAAGTTGCGCACGTTAAAGATCCCTTGGTGGTCTAAAATCGATAAGAGTGGGCTTCGGCCGCCAACCGGACAAAAATTCAAAATTTTATACCGACTGGAAATGTTAGGTGTGTCCCTCTCGCTCATATGACCTTATGAAGTTGCGAGCGCCGTAGAACACTAACACCC
>NW_004797852.1:322414-323629 GCF_000002075.1 Aplysia californica | reverse complement strand
GGTAGTGGGTTGACAAACAAATGGCAGATCAGGAAGTTGAGAGCAGAGCGCACTGTTCAAGTGTGTAGCTCTTCTCTTCTGCACCGACAGTGAGCCTTTGTTTTATTTTATACTAGAGGGTTTTACAGCGCTCGCAAGTGCATAAGGTCATATGAGCCCGCGGGACACACCTAATACTTTTAGTTGGAAGGAAATTTTGAATTTTGCCCGGGTGGCGGCCGAAGCCTACTCTTATCGATTTTAGACCACCAGGGGATCTTTAACGTGCACAACTTGCACACGGGTCCTCCGAGATTTTTCGCCCTAATCCGAGAAGGCTAAGTGTAGATCTTTCCTACCAGAAGATCAGGGGTGTGGCAGAAAGACAGCTGTAAGAAGGAGTCAAGGAGTACAGAGGAGGGGGCAAAGGAGGTGAGGGGGTGGGGGTAGAAAGAGGAGACCAAAGCAGACGACAGAATATTGCCTGAGAGCAGAGCAGGAGGTGAAAGGAGACAATTTCGGTCGCTACCCGGATTCGAACCCGGGACCTTTGAATGAGAGGCCAACACCTTAACCTCTAGGCCACGAGAGCCCCCTGCCTTTGTTTGCACCACACCGTTAAGATAATAATAATAATATGAAGTATAATTTGTTGATTCCCCCTGCTGCTGCTCTCGGCGGAGATGACGCTGCCGCTGCTGTTTAGTTTTAGTAGAGGTTTTACAGCGCTTGCAACTGCATAAGGTCATATGAGCGCCAAGGGTTGGATGTTAACAGGGAAGTCCTTACAGGGAATCAGGTTTACTGTGCTTACCTCTCTAGCCTCAACGGCACAAAGTCTGCTTCGACTATCAAGGCACCCCGGAAATAACGGGTCACAAGAGTGTGGCAAACGTACAAAAGAAGTAGAGGTAAATGAAGATAGTGAGGATTAGGTTGCAGTTCAGGCACAGCTTCGGGCATCATATTGTTGAATAAGCCCATTTACAATTCCACTGTGCATGAGAACATGCTGTTGGTGTTGATGATAATGATGATTATGATGATCATGATGATGATAAAGATGATGCTGATTTTGTTGATGGTGATGATGATTATGAAGTTTATGATGAATAAGAGGGACAGTTTTAGCCCCATAATTTCATAGGTAAAGTTTTTACTTCTTCGTTAATTGCAACTTTAGGGAGAGCGGATTTTTTAAATTGGGGATGGGGGAGGGGGTTGGACCTGAAAGTA
>NW_004797852.1:318638-319744 GCF_000002075.1 Aplysia californica | reverse complement strand
CCACACACACACAATCAGTAAAGCGTGAAAGGAAGACCAGTCAGCCAGTTATTGGTCCACTCGTCTCACCCAGCGGACGGGCGAAGTGACGGTCTCCAATGTGGCAGGCATGGTCAACTCAGTGTGCTTGATGTCCCTCCGGGCCGGCAACAGGATAACTGATTAATGTAGAGAGTCGTGTCTTTCTGGACGTAACATTGTACAAGTGCGTACACAGGTGCCCTCTGATTCACAAGGAAAACATAATATTTTCAGTTGCCTCTGTGGGAGGCAATACATTCTACAACTGGAGGGTAAGATGTTTTCTTGAATTCCATGCAGAAAACAGAGTGCAGTACTACGAAGGACTTTGTGTGAAAGGTGTACGTTTGTTTGTACAATTTAAAGCAAAGATAATTTACGTGTGTATCTAATCTTTAAAAAAGTATGATACATCGTTTAACAGAGTGAAAGTTTCTGTATTTATAATCAAGATAAAAAAATCTTGCTTGTAAAAAAAAAAAGAGATCTATAGTGAGAATTGTACACATTTCTAGACATAACAAGAGTTATCTCTAAAGCGTAGCACTTAACTCTGATTTGTTGTTTAAGAAAACATTTTACGGCACTTGCAAAACAATTGGGTCATACACGTGAAGAAGATTAGAGGTGTTACAAGCAAGTAACATACAAAAAAATGAAGGAGGGGAGATAAGGACGATGGGTGTTTGACTGGAAAGAAGGAGTAAACCACACCAGAGCACTCACCAATCACACAAACACTTGCATGAGATGAATGTGACGCAATCTTGAGTGAGTCCAAATTAGTAGCAGATAACTATGAGATTGAGCTGAGATTGAGCATTCGTTTGTCGAAATAGCAAAACGACCAAAGAAACGGAAGCTTTTTGTAGACGAGACAGAAGATGTAACAGACTACCAAAATCCCGAGAACAAATTCAAACATGAAGGTTTTTATGTCTCCATTGACTGCCTTCCAGGAAATTTGACGACAAAGTATAATGCAGTGACAAAACTCGATTCGTTATTTAATGTTTTGTGGAAATATCTCCAAGAGGAAGTCGGCGTTATTCGTGATCTTGCAAACAAATTGCACACGGAATATG
>NW_004797852.1:315101-316936 GCF_000002075.1 Aplysia californica | reverse complement strand
CCTTTGTTCGGTAAAAACCTGCTGTGTGTAGAAAGTTGGCAAGTATAGTATTGCGTATTCGGATTTGTATAATTTCACGCCCACCAAGTACCCCCTCCCCCACACACGCAAAACACACACACACACACACACGCACAGACACACACACACACACAAACACACGCTCGAAGGTGCGCCAGCTTTAGATCCAGATCTAGGCCTTCTCAGAACTGAGAAAGCCTAGATCCAGACCAAACAATCTCCCGTGTTTCTCGTTTCTGTTTCTATTGAAGTACTGGAGTTGGCTGCCATGTCACACAGTGGCTGTGGCGCACATTTACCCATGCGTGACCGACTCAGTCAACTCTTGCTCTGCATTCGTGCCGGTGTTCGTTCGATATCAGAACCGGAGGCCTTCTTCCTGCCTTTTTCTTCTCTCTCTCTCCCCCTCCTCTCTGCTTGTCTGTCTGTCGGTCTGTCTGTCTGTCTGACTGTCTGCGCGCCAGTCTGTCTGTCTACCTGTCTGTCTATCTGTGTGTCTGTGTGTCTGTCCATTTGTCTGCCTGTATGGCCCTCTGTCTGCCTGTCTGTCTGTCTGTCTGTCTGTCTGTCTGTCTGTCTGTCTGTCTGTCTGTCTGTCTGTTGTTGTTGTTGTTTTAGGTTGGTGGTGTTTTTAGGTGGTATTTTTTTTTAGGGGGGGGGGTTCGGATGAATTCCATAACAAAGCTGTCAGTGATCTTTGGCTATTTTGAAGACTGAGCACAGGGAGTATTTAATGCTTACCATTTAACATTGCAGAACAAGTAAAATTTACCTGACCCGGATCTGTGGGCGGTTTGTTGGTGCTCTGGCGTGGTTTCCTCATTTTTCCTATCAAATGTCTATCGTTCTTATCTCTCCCTCTATTTGTATTTATTATTATATTCTTTTGTAACACCCGTAATGTTCAGCATTTACTTGACCTATATTGTGTTGCAGGTGCCCTAACACTCTGACTAAATCTAAACATACTGACTCAGGTTTTGCGTATTTACAATTTTCAGTATACATGTACTACAGTGGATGGTTGATCAAAATACAGGATGATCCAAACATTGTTTAAAACCCCAAAAATCTTTACATCTTTTTTGTTTTGAATATTATCTCGCACAAAAATAGTTTTAGAATGTTGCAATTTGGAACAGAAGTTATTCATTCAAAAGGAATTTGTTTAACATGAAATTGATAAAGAAAGAACAATTTTTTGGGGGAAAACGAAAACGGCTTAAAAAAAACAACATCCATAAACGTAAATTTCCCCAATTAAAAATCTTTTAAGGAAAGTCATTAACCGAGTGGTTTGCGTTTTTCCTTCGTTTTGTTTAGATAAAAAATAGAACACCCGCCCCCCACAAAAGAACAAAACAACAACAACAACAACAACAACAACAACAACAACAACAACAACAACAACAACAACAACCAAACAAACGAATATTGCTATTCTAGAATTCTTAGAGCAAGTGCTCTACATGTCTTCCTTTGGATTCGAAACATTTCGTGGTGGCCAAGCATAAGGACCCGCCATATCATGAATCCAAAAAACAACATTGAACACATAGTTGTTGTGCTGTGATCCGTATTAAAATCACAAAACTGAATATGGAACTGCCACAGTTGAAGATCTACCTTGAGAAAGTGGACAGTTGAGGTGTAGAAAAGTTCTAGCCGTAGACTGCTGTAACTTGCAATATGGCGCAATCGTTGCGACTTTAAGTGGCAGACTTAATAATTCTTCTTCTTCTTCTTCTTCTTCTTCTTCTTCTTCTTCTTCTTCGTCTTCTTCTTCTTCTTCTTCTTCTTCTTCTTTTTCTTCT
>NW_004797852.1:306623-314005 GCF_000002075.1 Aplysia californica | reverse complement strand
GTCGGGTCCCTGACAGGATTCGAACCCACGACCTTACGGTTGCGAGTCCGAGAGCCTAACCACTAGGCCACCGACGCCACAACAACACAACAACAACAACAACAAAAAGCCTGATAAGCAACAAGATAAAAGCAACCAAAAAAGAGAAAGAGAACAAAAAAGAAACACAATGATGAAAATAAGAAGAACAGACAATAGAAAACCATAGATCCATAAAAAGAAAAGTCAGTTGAACAAATTCAGCTTTATTGACTACTGTAAAGAGATAGGGGGTCAGGGAAACATTAACCACCCACGACATCCCCCTGACCCAAGCTCTCTGGCTGGCGACAGAGAGACGTCTCTTTCTTCCCGCGACACCCAAAAGGGTTTAAGCGGCATATAAAAGTAAAAGTAAGAAAAGTAAGTAAAGAGATATGAGGTTTAATTTTTTTAAAACACGTTTACAGGCATTTGCAAATTATATTATATAGAATCCAACTACAGATTAATGCTACAATCTTCTACTGTATAAGAACTATGAGGTTGTTCACTTTCGTCTGACCGCGATTAAAACAAGATAAAAAGAAAACATCCTGTCAAATCTTCTCAGATCTTTGCCTACGAGTCTAAAAGTTGTATAACCAACGGAATCTAAAAGCCTATTCATAAAGGTACTGAGGTTCTGACACGTTTTTTTTGGTAAGCATAAACCGGGTAAAACAATAATAGGGGATTTACAGCATACACCCAAAACATTTTAAAGTTGACATATTTTCCTCAACACCACACTGTAACGTTCGCCTACGAAACACGATTCAAGAGGTGGTGTGATGTAATTTTCAAGACTAACGTTGAGTGCGTGGAGCCTTTTTAGTTTTAGTAAGAGTTTTACGACACTTGCAACACAATACGGTCATATAAGCGCCGTAGAATATATATGATACAAGAGAGAACAAAAAACAAAAAAGAAGGAGAGATAAGGACGATAAATGTTTGATAGGATCAAAGGAACAAACCACACTAGAAAGCCCGCCTACCACCCACTTTAGACAGCCGGGGGATGAAGTCGACATATAAGTTGTTTTTTTTAAATTTTGGCCAGAATGACGTCACATCAAAATGGTTACTCTCTTGGAGGTCTGCCAGAGGTAAAGAGCAGTGACTGAATTTCATGTTTTAGAAGGAGAATCCACCGATAACATCCAAAAGAGACTTCAAAATGTTTACATGGACCAAGCTCTAGATTTTGTCACTGTTTATAGATGGGTCAGACGTTTGAGTAATGAACCAGAAGAAGAGGAAGAGATGTCTTTACGTTTGTCAGACAAGCATCGTCACGAGGGGTCAGTCGGAAAAATCATGGCAATTGTGTTTTGGGACGTTCATAGCGTGCTTCTCACAGATTTTTTCCCTACGAGGAGCAACGTCAATTCAAAACCCCACATTGAAACATTGAAACGACTGAACGCGATCATTCGACGGGTCAGACCAAATTTGATAACGAAAAGAGTGTTTTTTCCACCATAACAATGCCCGCCTGCATTCGAGTATCAGAACAAGGGAGACAATCATCCCATTTATGCGGAAAACACTGCCCCACCCAACTTATTCTCCTGATTTGGTATCTTTTCTATCCTAGAAAAGAACCATTAAGAGGTCAACACTATGGAAACGATGGAGAAATCAAGACGGCTGTGCCCTTATGACCAACCTGCTCAGTTTTACGCAGCTGGTACATTATGTGGACTTAGTAAAAGGTGGACAGTGGCTATTGAACGAAATGGAGACTATGTTGAGAAATAAAAATCTGATCCTCAGATGCTCCCCTTCAATTTGAAGTATGATAGTTGCAAGTGTGTTCTTTTTTCTTTAAGTTATAAACGAACTTGCATTACTTTTCGACTCACCCTGGTACATCGCCTCTCGCCATGTTTTAGCTGCCACGTTTGCAATTGCACTGTTGCCACGGACCGCCGTGCCTCGTTCCCCCTCTCTTCAATTCATTGAAATTTACAGGTCCCATGACAGCTTTTGGAAAATAAAATTCAAAGACTATTCAAATCGCCCGGAGAAGGAAAGTGCATATTATAAAGTGTAGCCGAATTTGCAAGAATGTTGAACCTAACGCAAACAAAGACTCAGTTATCAAAAATTAGTAAACCTGCATGGGTCATTCAAGGAGGATTTTGAACTCTAACGCTAACCCTAATCCTAACCCACATCAAAGATAGTGCATAACAAGATGGTTCACTCAGCCAAAAAATGTGTCCGTGGAAGTCCGCTCATTGCTTTAGATGGCGCTGCAGACAAATTGATACAAGTCATTGTGCAAAAGCTGGAGAGTGTATGTGCGATGGTTTAGGAAAGAATATTTGATAATAAGTTGCCCCACAAATTTTTGACCGCACTATAGTGACACTCATCACACATCCTGCTCGGCAGCTGTGACCATCAATACTAATTTATTTATAATTTTAGAGGCACCAGCCATCCATGTCTAGGTGCTATTTTAGTTCCCTTTAGGCTGTGGCATAGTTGGTAACGAACTAGGCAGACGTATGGGCGAAATAATAATAATAATAATAATAGTAATAATAATAATAATAATAATAATAATAATAATAATAATAATAATAATAATAAATAAAGGATAGCATTTGCATAGCGCAAATTCCCGCTCAGCAGCAAGCTCTATGCACTTTACAATCTATAGTATTTCCCCACAAGATATTATGATACTCTTGTGAAATAACTTCAACTTTCTGGGAAGCACAAGGTACAAGCTGCAATTTTGTAGGCGCTAAATCCCTAACGCTCAGACAAGACCTTTCGCTGTCAATGGCCATGTACTCATTTACCCCAGGGTGAAGTGAGGAACATTCGTGTGTTTAAAGTGCCTTTTCCCAAGTACAAAATGTCGGTCCTGAGGTAAAAAAAAAAAAAGAAGAAATCTAGCATTTGTGATAGGCTCTTCGTCGTTCTCTTAAAAGACTCGAGATCCATTCCGGCATAAGAAAAAAAAAGCAAATCAATCGTTATACGACTTTCCTTACTAGATTTTAATTTTGAATTTGTGCGTTATAAATTACATTTATGGGTAGTTTTTTTTTTCTTTAACCACTTAAGCCATTTCCGTTTTCGCTAAGTTTTTTCTTCAGGAATATTATGTCAAGCAAATTCCTTTTTGTATGAATTATGTCTCTTCCAAAGTACAATATTCCAGAATAATTTTTGTACGAGATATTCAGAAAAAAAGTTATAACGCTTCTTTTTTTGGATCATCTTGAATGTTGTCAATCTGGCAGTGAGTGAAAATCTATCATTAATTGCTTCATTTTCAGACACCCAAGAATGACAAATAACAAAAGGAAACTCGTTTTCCTTCTTTTCGCTGCCCTCGTCAACGTCCTCGTTTTTGGATGGATGGTGTCGTCTCGACTCGTGACCAAGACATGGCAGATCACTTTAATAAGAGAGAGACAAGCGCCTGAGTTGTCAGAAACGCGCTTTTCCTCAACAAACTCCATCTCTGTGCGTCACGTCGACATTGACGTAACCAAATGCCCAGACATTCTCTCCGGAATGACCACAGGTCGTTGGAAGACACGGCCTCTGACCAGGGAGGAGGAAGCCTCCATAGACTCTTATCTGAAAGACGAAAGAGTCGCTTACCGGATCCCGTCAACTTACCAGAGGCCTGATGGGAAATGTGGTAACGTCAATTACCCGAACGCCCCCCAGTACAAACACATGTGGTTTAAAGCTATATGTGACCCCAAGGGGCAAACACCGTGCTGTCTAACAGACAGGTGAGTCTTTTTTTAATTCAACCTTTCCAGTGTTAGTTCTTTTTTCTATCTTCCAGCTCAGCTTTCATGATCGAAAATTTGATTGTTTTGCATCAAGTTGCTGGTTTGTTTTCGTTGGGGTTTTTTTGTTGTTGGAGGGGTTGGGGTGGGGAGGGGGTGTGTGGTTTATTTCCTGATGGCATAGATCAAATTGTAACCCCGGTAATCAAATACCGTGTTGTCTAATCGACAGGTCAGTCCTCATTCATGCAGTGTTTTTCGTGCAATATCATTTTCTAAACTATTCTAGCAGAGATTTCCTCATTGGCAATTTATTGTCCATATTCCGCCAGTTTGCTGGATTTTGTTTCTTCCATTTTTTTCTTTCATTTTTTAGGTTTTTATTTTCTTTTTCTTCTTCTTTTTATTTCCTGTTGGGTAAATAAAAATTCATTGTAACGTAAAATATTAACCTTTGTCTAAATAACAAGAAAGTCCGTTGTTATTTTGCTATTTAAAGTTACCGAAAAAGTTAGCGAAAATGAAAAAAACCCCCACAAAAAATCCCCCCCCCCCAAAAAAAAATAATTTAAAACTTATAAACAATTAAAAAAACATCTCCTACACCACCACCACCAACAAAAGCATCATCATCATCATCATCATCATCATCATCATCATCATCGACAACAACAACAACAACAACAATAAAACACTGCTATCATAATTCCAGATATATTATTCTCATTATCTCCTGGGCAGATGTGTCTCGCTCCCAGAGGACCAGTGCCGCTGCCCCACGTGTTACGATGAGCGTCAGGCCATACACGCAGAGTACGCCAACTGGACATCACATGACCCTAGATGTCAGGTCACACAGTTTAACAATACCCAGGCGTGCGAGGTTTTGCGCGGGAAAACTCTCCATTTCGTGGGGGATTCCTTCATCCGACACGTCTATGCCGCCTTGGTGATCGTGCTCACGGGGAACAAAGTGGATGGTGCCCTGAAGAGAACCGCTCATCCGGGTATGTGTGTTACATGTATTTATTTTTTTATTTATGTATTTATTTGTTTATTTATTTACCGCATTGGCTTTTTGATTTTTTCATGTTATAACGTTGTGTTATTGCTTTGTTATTGTAATATAAGTATTTTGCCTGCTTTATATTTGGTGTTTTAAAAACGTTTGTGCGTTATTGCTTTGTATGTTTTGTATGCCCTCTATGTGTTATTTCATTTATTCGTGTATTTATTGAATGAATGAATGAATGAATGAATGAATGAATGAATGAATGAATGAATGAATGAATGAATGAATGAATTTGCTTATTTACTGGGGGTCGGGAGGGTGGGTGTTTCGGTAGTGGTAAATGTTCTCCGCTCTTGTTAATTGAAAACACATACGCTTTTTTGGCTCCAATTTGTATTCGGGTGGTGGCTCGTTCGTTCTAGAAGTTTTCTTTTTGTATCATCCACCTCTTCTATTCTGCCAGTCCCATACCAACGGAAACAGACATTTTTTTCCCCAGTAATGCACTTCAGTGAAACATTTACCAAACGACTTCTGTAATTTACTACATAAGCCATTCAACTAAACCTGCGTGCATTGTTAAAGCCAGCGATGTCCTTCAAATACTAAGAGACTGTAAATCTGTATACACAATACTACACAGAATATCGTTGTGGGATCTGGATAAAGTAATGGTGGCCTACTTGCCTCTCTTGGTAAAAGGAAACTAAGGACTAAGGCCTGCCATTCAGAACTTCTTTCTCTTTTTAGTATGTACACATGAAGTCCCAACTCACCGCGGGGTCTCGGGATTGTTTTTTGTTTTGTTATTTGGGGGATTTTTGGAGGGGGGGTTCTGGTTGGATTTACGTTTTTCACGAGACATTTTAAACTTCTATTTAATTGGTTTTAAACATATTTTTTTCATTTCTCTTTTTTGAAAAGGGGAGGAGGGGCAAAGGGAGGAGCAAAAATGTACTTTGACCCCATTTTGCTGTCGCATCGTACTGGCGTGAGTCAAAGTTGAGCTGCCCAATTGTCACCATTTATTTTCTTCGGTCCGACGACGTCCCAAACGTTGTTCCAGAGGGCATTTTTTAATGTATACTATAATATGGCTCTCAGATAACACCATCAGACATGTTGTCTGTGAGAAAAAAATCTGTGAAAAGGTCGATGTAATGTGGACTGGCTGTGCTGGAAAGGTACTAGGTCTATCTCTGACCAAAAAAAAATGATTGTCTTATTGTGCTAGGATTTCTGTCTTCTCTCGAAATTTCTTTACAGAATATATGCTATAAAAACCACACAGGTGATGACGTTATCAGATATATGCTTTCTTAATGCAGTACTATAAAAGGCATACTTTAATTCCTATTAGTGGACGAGGAAACTGTAAAATAGGTCAAGTCAAGCGTGGTTCAGCGCCGTTTGTAATTTACACATTCTTTTTCATGTGTTTATATAGAGTGCCCGCTTGAGAAAATAAACGGATTCAGCAGCCTTAATAGCTTGTACCAACCTGTAGAGGATGGTGCACCTTGGACTCTTTTTTTTGGGGGTGAGTGGTTTACGGTGCTCGCAACTGAGCGCAAGACATATTTAACATTTTCAGTTGGTAAGAAATTTTGAATTTTGCTTGGGTGGCGGCTGAAGCCTACTCTTATCGATTTTGGACCACCAAGGGATCTTTAACGTGCGCAACTTGCACATGGGACCTCCGTGAATTATTTGCCTTTGTCCGAGAAGGTTAGGTGTAGATCTTTCCTACCAGAAGATCCGGGGTTTGGCTGAAAGACACCGGTAAGAAGGAGCCAAGATATAGTAGTAGCAAGGCTGCAGAAAGTCAGGAGCCAAGATGAGGTGGCAGAGGAGGTGAGGGAGTGGTAGCAGAAAGTGGAGTCGAAAACAGACGACTGCACATTGTTGGAGAGCAGGGAAAGAAGGTAAAAGAAGGAAGATATTTTGAGAAAAAAATGTTTCCGTCGCTATCCAGATTCGAACCCGGGACCTAATGAATGAGAGGCGGACACCATATTAACCTCTCGATCACGATAACCCCCTTTTGAACTTTGACCTTCTATCAAAGCTGCGAGAAGGGAACCCAGAGAGGAAGCCTGTGCAAATATTCTTATTGGGAGTCACTCTGAAGTGTTTGGTTACCGAGCAAAAAGGACTTGGTAAAACTTTGTCAATTCAGTTCAGTCATGAGGATTCCCTCCCCCCCCCCCCCCCCCCACTTTCCTAATAAAGATGGAAAAGAAAATTGAAAAACGAAAAGAAATACAATTGGATGTAGGAAATGCAACTATTTTGGACCATTGGTCCAATAGCAGACTTTTACGTTAAGTTCCGTGTGTGCACTGGGTGGCTAGAGGGTGTCACTGGTTTATCATACTTTTCACAATTTTTTTTTACCATTTTCTGTATATTCTTTATATCTGTATTCTAAATTGTGCCGAGAGTACAAATGAACACGTATCAGGAAAATATATCTGAAAAAAACAACCTACTGAAAAGTTGTCACAAGATTATACTCAAATAACAGTCAATCATCTCCAATCATCTCTCAACTTTGAGGTATCGAAAAAAAGAGGAAG
>NW_004797852.1:301775-303779 GCF_000002075.1 Aplysia californica | reverse complement strand
CCCCCCCATGTTTTTTTCTATATCATAATGACACTGTACAAAAGGACCACCTCCTGTCTAAGAAGATCACTTATCTCCTCGACAATGGGCGGTCATCTTGGATAGTTTTGACGTATGTTATTCTATTTTATCTTTTGTCTCGTCCACCAGGCGAGATACACACAAGTCTTCCCCTCCACCGAGTTTCGCCTGACGCCACCTTTGCTCCATTCTCTACGCCACGTCAATAACTCGCTCCTCATCATGGGTATTGGTATCCATGACAACTTCAACACAGATTCAGTGGCACGGCGTTTCCTCTTACCGTTTCTCAACCTCCACGAGAAACTCTCCACGAACACGTCCATGAACGTGACACTTGACGACGTTGTCACCAATTTCGGAAATCTTAACTTTTCCTCTTTGACGGACGGCGTGTTACAGAACTCCAGCGCCCAACCTGTTTCCTCGCTGTTTGAGTATCTTTTACAATACGACCCAGATCAGATACTGAAAGCTTTGGGAATCAGTTATCCTCTACAGGGAGATGGCGATTTCGGAGGAAACTTTGGCGCTTTTCAAAGAAAAAGCGCGAGTCAGATTCTCAAAGCTCTAAACATAGAGCCAAACTGGCTGCAAAAGTTAGGAAATAAAAGTTATGAGACGCCGACGAACACAACTGTATCACCAGACAAGGACCCTCCAGCTTTTCAGTCGTTAATGTTCAAAGGAAATCGTAGTGTACCCCCTGAAGACAGACAAGTCAAATTCACAAACTCGACCGTTTTATTTCACCTTTTACCCTCGGAAGGGGTGGAGCCTCATCGGCGTTGGCCCCGCCTCCTATGGATGGGAACACACGCCCCTGGTTTACTCAAATCTCCCCATTTCGCTGCTCAAACTGCGGGCGGAGTGCAGAAATTTAACAAGGGCATTCAGACAATCCTCAGAACTTGGAAAGTGCCATATTTGGATACGTTTGCTTTCAGTAATGGAACAGTCAGCTTTGATGGTACCCACTACGGGTGGGGAGTAAATATGCTAAAAGTTGACATGTTGCTTACGTATATACGAGAGCATTTATTCAGTATTCATGTATCTTAGTGTTTTTAGTGAGTTAACGAAATTTATCATTATCATATCATATTTACATAGTGTTGTTGCTTTCATATGCATGTGCGATATTTTGAAGTTGAAGGGAGTGGTGGAGTAACTGCTTGGTGGAAACTACAAATATTCAATTTCCTATCTTTTTTGAACGCATGGCTATCTGAAATTGACTGTTGATTTATCTGTGTAATTTATACTCAAGTATGACTCCAACCTGCCGCGTGTTGCACAGAGGTATCCAGATAGATCTTATTCAATAATGACTATTGTGTCTGGTTGTCTGGTCTTACGCCGCGGTCAAGAATGAATGCTCGGGCATCCCACGGGCTTAAAGTAAGAGGTTCCCTGACCTCATGCTTATGGATATTATTTACATTCCTTGAAAGACGATACCCCCACCCCCTCGACCATTTCTGTCTCCCTCGCCCCTATTTTGTCCCCCCCCCCCCATCTTTGCCAACACTGTTGAAAATGTCCTATACGGTCACCCATTGTCGAGGAGAAAAGTGGTTGCCTAAGATAGATAGGCAGTGTCGTTATTTATAACGGAGTAACAACGCAAAGGAGAAAGTGGAAAGTGGTATGCTTGACTGGTGATTGTCTTGGACTGTTGCAGGTTAGACTGTATGAAAAGGAGTAAAAGCGTATATCACGTTTTAAAATTCCAGTAAGTGTGTCACAAAAACGACATTAATTATAATATTATCTTTTATTTGGATTACAATTATAAGAGCATTTGTATCCCGCCTTTCCCCACAACATGGGCCCAAGGCGTGCATAGGAGATTAAAAACGCATTCATACTAACACCAGACAAATTGATCATTTGTGCACATTTTTGACAGCAGCATTCTTTCAGACAATAAAAAAATGCTCATACAAAAAGCCAAGGTACTATTCATTTTATATATATATA
>NW_004797852.1:300148-301592 GCF_000002075.1 Aplysia californica | reverse complement strand
TATATATATTAATAGCATTTATAAATCTCAAATTCCCGCTCAACAGCAAGCTCTGTGCATTTTACTGTCTATATTGTTACCTCGGAAGACCCGGTAGTATTCTGAAACAATCTCAACTTCCTTGAAAGCATACAGTGCATGCTCCCAATTTTTTTTTTGGCGTTAAAAGACTAATATCGACTGACACGATGCATCGCTGTCTATGGCCGGCTAACCAATCACACCTGGGTGAAGGGAGGAACGTTCGTGTAAAGTGATTTTCCCAATGACGCAACGTTGGGCCTGAGGCTCGAATCCCTGAACCCGCAACATCACAATTACGAGCCCGGTTGCCTAACCACCAGACCCCCGACGTCACAGGGATACAGTAATGTTAACTTCACTTAATAATGTCATCCATGTTTTCAACCGCCACCAGCGGGTCGCAGTTCTTAGGAGTTTATGCACACATCAATTTCTTTTTCTTTACATTGGGTACTTATGAGGCTTGTGGCACGTTCTTGATCGAATCTCGTACACAAAACGTAGTCATAGATGACAATGTATTGGACTGTCGATTTGTCCTAAGTGTGTTCAAACATTCTTTATATATAATATTTCCCTTCCTAACTTTCCTCCATCCCTATCCCACTTCAAGTCAAGCAGACATTCTAAAAATGAACTACGAAAATCTAAAACAAGCAGCGTTATTACTATTCTTCTCTCTGAAAGTTTTGCTGTAACTTGGGTTTCTATTGAAGGTAATGCCTTCGTTTTCATTTGTTCTTCTGTTCAAGCTCTACCTGAAAGAAAAAAAAAAGAAAAGAAAGCGAAGCAAAACAAAACAAACAAAACAAGAATCAAATAAGAAAAAATAAAATGAAGCGTGTCTTTGTGCGGGCACACTTTTGACGTTTCTCCCTCATGATATCGATTGTACTAGTTCACTTTCGTCTGACTGCGTTTAAAACTAGATGAAATCGAATTGCTCTCTTTAATCTTCTCAGCTCTTTTCATGTGGGTCTAAGAGTTGGATGACCGACAGAATCTAAAAGCCCACTAATGAAGGTCACTCCAGACTAAGGTTCCGACACGTTTTCTTTGTCAGCGGGTAAACAAATGACGGGGGATTTGGAGCATGCTCCTAAAACATTAAAACATTGATCTATTTTCATCAAGAAAACATTTTAACGAACGCCTATGAAACACGGTCCAACTGACGGGTGAGTATTTTTCAAGGCTCAAGTGGAGACATGTAGACGGCCTACAAGCTTACATTGATTTTTGGGGACAGGGTGGTGTTGCTGTCTCAAATTGAGCAAGCTGTTTCCGTGTTAAAGTACATCATTTATTTTAGTGATCCTGTGTGAACACCTTAATGGAGGCGTTTCAATTTGGGCTAAAAAAATCAGAAAAAAACAACAACAAAAACAACAAACAAGCAAACAATTATAAAAATACCCCC
>NW_004797852.1:296181-299958 GCF_000002075.1 Aplysia californica | reverse complement strand
GGGGCGGTGTCGTGGAAAGGGGGCTGCGGAGGGGGAGGGGAGGGGGGGAGGCGTTGCGCAACGGTAATTGTGTGAAGTCCTTGCTCTTAAGTGGTTACATAATCCATGAATCTACTAATTTTCCTCTTAGAATCAGGCGGGTCGATAAATTGACCGCGGTGTTGCTAGGAGCTCGTCATAAAGTAATGTGCGCCCTTGTTCGATTTTTGCAGATAATGCGTAATTATGGCGTCCTTTCTTGTACGTTTTTCTGAATTGATGCTTATTCGATTTTTATCGGAATATTGTTGACAAAACCATTGTGAAAAGCAAATCCATCTGCCCCGCTCAACTATAGTTAGATTTTGACCCCTTTTCGAGCATGAATGATATGAAATGTAAACAACTCTGATAGGCGAAACGGAGTAAAAACGGCAACTTCTAGCTCACTTCAAGCTTGTTTACATAAAGCTAGCTGCTATCGTCTGTTGATTTTTCAGTTTTACCCTTGGATTGACTTAAAAAATCCGTTTTTATTGTGTTTTAGAGCTTTTAAAAGATCAATGAACCTTCCCCTAGATCTCTCAGAGAGGACTCCTTACCAAGAGGCCACCGAGGCGGTCTATGTGCATGTGTGTAAATGTGTGTTGGTGTATTTGTATGTGTGTGTATATATGTGTGTGTGTGTGTGTGTGTGTGTGTGTGTGTGTGTGTGTGTGTGTGTGTGTGTGTTCTCTCGTGCGTGTTTTGTGCTATTGCAAACATATAATCAGGTTGCGTAAACACAGCACGTAAGCCGACTCGCGACCTTCCGAGCGCGTGGTTTCGGTGAAATGGGGATAATTCAGATCTCTATTTCTTTGCTCTTTTGCTATAAGACACGAAATGCTGAACACTTTGAAAAAGTTCATAATATTTTTTTCGTTATAATTGTGTAAGTTGTTTGTATATCCGGGTATTTGGAGCTGAAGAATCGCCGTGGAAAGGGAAGCCCCTCGCGGTCGGAATGCGAGGCCCCCCGGTTCAAAATTGACACCCATGCATTCGAATGCTTTGCAGAAAGGCAGAAAGATTGATGATTAAATACATGTACCGTCTTTTCATTGGCGGGGAATAATACAGCTTTGAGCGTGGTTTCCCATGGTTATTATTGTTGGCTTTTGGCGTTTAGATAGAAAACCTTGAAAAAAAGGGTCTACATTTTCAAAGATCATTTTTAACACGAAATGTGTAAAATACTGGCGAAAAAAGGTACCTATAGAAAGAACGATTCTTTTTGTATTAGAATAATATCATCCGCTAGAGATTATTTTGGATGAATCCTTCTGCGAAACTACCGGCCGGGAGCACTCAGTATAATTATAGTATTGAGCTGGCTCGCTTGCCGCGAAGGCTGGTGCGACACCGGCCGAGACAACGCTCGGTGTTGTTTTTAATTGAAATTACGACAGATCATCGTGTTTGAGGCAATAAAATACTGATTTGTAATGATCTCACAGTTTTGAAAAATATTGGGCTTCATTTCTATGTTATAGTGATTGTACTCTTTTAATGTAGAGATGTTTGGTGTACTTGATTCTCTTTTACTATCTGTCAAACATGGGGTTGCAGCCAGTTATCGAGTTCAGCAATATTTTTTTGTTATATGTTAAATTGAAACAGCTGCCATTCTCTTAAACATTGACTGGGAGGTAAAGGCATGATACCAAAATTCTCAGGAGACATAGGCCTTTCATATGAAACAGATGAATGTGACATACAGCTACTTTGAAAATTTAGTGTCTGGTACCTAGTATAATGCTAATATTTTTTGTTACATTTGACGTGAAGCCCATTCTCGTTAAAATTTTGTTCGGCCCATAAGTTTTTTCTCTGTGAATGAATAGTTTTCTACTTTTGTATGTTACCTTGTAGAGGCACAACCAAGATAACTGCTAAATTTCAAGTCTATATCTCAATTCTAAGACCCCCATTGCTATGGAAACATGTTGCTCAACTTCGGAAGCCATTTTCTCCTTTTCGTGTTTCCTCACCTCGAACAATTAAAAGTTCTGTATTTTCGTCAAATGTTGTCATATTTACTTCATTCTTGTTTTAAATTGTAGGGAAAAGGTGATGGTTTTTTAAAATAATGCTAACTCAGTTTTGAAATTTCCTTCATATGACTGATAATGGCCCGCGACGAACGTGAACTTTATTCCTATATATGGGGATGACATTATTTAAGTACCTCGGTCTTTCTGCTGGGTGTGGACTATTCCTCCGAGTCTGGCCTGACCTTGGAAGACAGGGTCGAACCCACCTGCCTCTCTAATGATCAAAACTGGGACGATGGGAGCGTAAAACATACGCAATCAATCGATTTGCTAGAAAAAGTGAGCTCTTTTTCTGGATCAGTTGCATATCATTATTAATTTTAATTGTCGAGGTGCTGATGGGTGCAGCTACGATGCCCAAATTATGAAGCTGATCCTGCAGCTCCCCAATCTCGGAAGAAGCTAGCAAGACTTATCATTACCAATCACGACATCAAACAGATACAAAAACTTGAACTATTATATTATCCTAGATCTTGCACTGTCAAGGCCGCCGTTCTTTACTCACACTCTTTCATTTTAAAAAACACCCAAACAAAACAAAACAAAAAACAACCCCAAAACAGCCTTTGTTTCGCTGGTGAGCACAATGGCTGCGCAAATGAAAATCAAAACATCAGTCGAACTCTAGTCGAGCGCGAGGGCAACTTTTCACTCCTTGCCCTTCATTTGGTTTTTAATAAAGTCAAACCACGCACGCCATGGTGGGTCAGAGTAAAATGAGAGTGTAGTCTTGGGCATTATAGTATGAACAGACATAGAAAATCGCATCATCATCATCATCATCATCATTGCCTTTTTCACCCTGCACCAGGGTATAGGCCACGGACAAACACTTTCCACCTATCTCTATACTGGGCTAGCCTCCTGATGTTATTCCATGCCTTCCCCCTTTTCGGTACATCAATTTATGTGATTCTTATCCACGTTCCACGCGGTCTTCCCCTTGATCTTTCACCCTCTGAATTCCAATCCAACATTTTCTTTGTTATGTAGCTGCCTGACTTTCTGAGAGTATGTCCAATCAATAGCCACCGCCTTTTTCCTATTTCGTCTCTGACTGGGATCTGTTTTGCTTTCCTTAAAATTTCCTCGTTGGTGACACTGTCTGTCCATCTGATCCTCACTAACTTCCTTAGACATGAATCTTCCTCATGCAAGTCTGTGATTCGTTCCAGAAAATAGCAAGCCGAAAAAATAAAATCGGACTAAGATAGATCTAACACCAACACGTCCTTATTATCATTATGATATTTTGAATTCTGCAAAATCAGACAAGCGTAAACCGTACTTAACCAGACCAGTTACGTAGTCTAGAACCATGAGTGTGTTAGCTATAAATTGATTAACGTGTAGATTTGCTACATTCTAAATTAGCCAGTGGAGGACAAAGGGACAACGGAAAGGGGGGGGGGGGGGGTTAGTGCTGTTTGCACCTCGTAATGGCGTTGTTTGAACGTACAGATTGGATAGCAGGAGAAAGAGACATTTTTAGTAAGAGTTTTACGTCACTTGCAACACAATAAGGTCATACATGTATTAAGTTCTAAAGATTAGAGGTGTTTGTTACAAGAGAGTAACAAACGGTAAAAAAAAGGAGGAGAGGTAAAGATGATAGATGTTTGATAGGAAAGAAGAAGATAATCACGTGCAGAGTGAGAGAGAGAGAGAGAGAGAGAGAGAGAGAGAGAGAGAGAGAGAG
>NW_004797852.1:293571-294863 GCF_000002075.1 Aplysia californica | reverse complement strand
GTGTGTGTGTGTGTGTGTGTGTTTGTATCGACCCCCCCATATCTTAATACACGTTAAGCATACGTCTTTTGGGTGTGACTTCTCGGCAACCCAAAAGTGAAGACCACAGAGAATGGAGACCACGAATGTTCGAAGAGGGTCAAGCAATTGTTCAAAAAGGAGGACTCAAGTGTATTTTAAAACAAAATCGCAAACGTGCTACCTGTACTGGAAAGGTTATCACTGTGTGCCTTACTAAATGAATGACGTCACGACGAGCGCTCCACAGAGAGATGGGAACGCGAACGTGTGCATTAGATTGGTGTGAGTTTCTAAAGGGGTTAGGCGAGGGGAGGGGGGGGGGGTGCTAGTTTACTTTTACTGTTTAATTTCATTTGATGGTCACGTGGTTGTTTTTATAAGGTTAGAGTAAAAATTTTCTTTATTCATGTGCTGCTGTCTTATTTGGTGAGGAAAGGAAAATAAAATTAGTGTGTAGTGTATAATAGTGGTTTCCTTTATTTTGTGTTTTCATCGTCATCATCATCATCATCGTCATCATCATCTTCATCCTCAGAGCATCAGAACAGAAATCATTAGAGCTAAAGATGCATTCCTCACATCATCTTATGACGAGGAATGCCAGGCAATGGTGTCTGATGCACAATGGATTGTTGACAATTGCAACAGTAGAACCAATGTGCTGATCTTGACTGACAATCAGTTCCTCTACAAGGGACTGCTAGGCAACAGCTCAGATATAAATTATTTGCACCGCAATCTTAGTGAAACCACAGCCACAACAAAGATTCAGTGGATTCCAAGCCATGTTGGAATCGAAGGAAATGAGAGCGCAGACCAAGCTGCCAATGAAGCCAGAGAGATTGAAGGAGACAGACGACCAATAACATACAGAGGAGTCTTTCCAATGGTCAAGAGGGGAATCAGAGACCCACCATGCAAAGCTGAGTACCAGTACCTGGAGGACGTGTATTCTGGGTACTCCAACAAGTAGGAACGATTTATCACATGTCGCTGGGACCAGATTGAGCTAGCGAGACTGTGGTCCGGCCATCATTGGAGCATGAGATGGTATCAGAACTTTGTGAATGAAGAGCTCAACCCACGTTGCAGAACATGCAACCATGAAAAGGAGGATGTCAATGTTTGAGTGTCCAGGAACAATGGCAATTCGAATGGAGTTATTTGGACAAGTGGAGGTGCTTCTGAGTATAATGAAAATGGAGTCGGAAAAGAGTCTCGCTCTCGCTCGAAAATGTCTTCGTGGAGTCCACCATGCCAATTAAGGAATC
>NW_004797852.1:287478-291121 GCF_000002075.1 Aplysia californica | reverse complement strand
TTTATTGTTGCTGTTGCATTGTTGCGGATTGCACATTTGTTGTGCGGTGCTGATGTATGCAGAAGGAAGGAATTCTTGGGATAAGATTATAATGAACAAGTGCGGCAGTGAGGTGGGTGGAAGAGGAATGGAAGAAGGAAATGGTAAAAAATTATCATTGTGGGGGACTTCCTTCTCGAAAGAAAGAGATTGGCTAGCACAACTGGAGATAAAATGAGACCAAAAGGCTGGGATAAAAAAGGCTAGAATATCTCAGCAAAAACAAAAAGATGGTGTGGTCAGAAAAATAGATATCATAGTGACGAATTCAGTGATGAGGAAAGAGACAGATGTTAACAAAGCATGGAGACTCACATGGGTACAGAAGCGGACATTTGTAATTTATTGAAAAAAGATGATGTGAGTGGGGGAAGTGTTTTCTGCGTCTGAAACAAAGGCTTAGAATAAAAGCGCATTCAGGTATTTTCAACAACGTAGCTGGCAGTTTACGGAGACGTTTGGTGACAGATTTTTTAATGTCAACCCTCGGACTTTGGAACATGATGTATTAGGAACTTGGTGATGAACGAGCAGTCAAACAGGAATGCACGTGTGGCCGATGTATCCCCTGTGTTGAGGGGTTCTTCAACCAAAAAGTTATTAAGACTATCATGCCATTACTGAATGGCCCAACTATTTTAGGAAAATTTGATACCCTTTGTAGCATATTTTATGTACCATAACAACGATTCTGTTTTACAAGATTGTTCTCTCCTCTCTTTAAACCAATTAAAAAAGAGTCCTCAAAATTCAGGGGCGCCCTCTTCTAAAAAGCGCCCGCTTTGCGAACAGGGTTATCCTTCTTGTGTGAAAAAATTCAAAGTGAAACTTAGAAGTTCTTGCATAAATTATGATTAAAATTTCGGAATAACGCCTTTTTAATGGTTACGCTGACAAAATTCCTCTTCAGGTGGAAGGGGTGCCTGTTTTCTTCGCTTAATTTTGCTTTAGAGCGAGAGGCAAGAAGTCATTAAAATAAAATAATATGCCCAAAACTCCCCACAAGCGAACTGGAACAGCTGATGCACAAGGGGGTGCTATCCCTATTCTGATTCTGGAGAAACGATAGAGAGCTTCAAAACAAAGATTGCAGGGACATCTGAACCAATGCGCGGCCTTCCGCGCGGACACTGTTTTGGCCGAGTGAACTATCTTGTCATGTACAGTCTTTGACCATAATCACTACTCTATGATTCCCATTATTCAATATCTCTTTTCGTCATTATTCGATACCTCATTAGAACCATCATTGGATTTTTCTGTGGCACTGTGAATATTTGATACCTCCCTTGTCTAATCAGTATTCAATAACTACATAACCTCATTACTATTCGAGTTTCCCTAGCTCTGTTGTGATTATTCGATTCCGCTTATGCCGCTTAAATATTGTCCTTATTCGAGACCACTCTTACTATGCACTAAATAGGCTACTTCTCCACCGGCTCAGAATTTTCAATCAATATTCGACACTTACCTGTAGCAATGATAGTACATAACAAAATGGGCCACTTCTCTCTTTGAGCCAATTAAAAAAGTATCCTCAAAATTTGGTGGCGCCCTCTTCACAAAAGCGCACTCTTTGCGAACAGAGATACCCTACTTGAGTTTTTAAAAATCATAGTGAAACTAGCAAGTTTTGGGATAAATTTCGGAAGAACGCTTTTTTTAAATGGTTACGCTGACAAAAAACCTCTTCCGGAGGAAAGGGTGATGGTTTTCTTCGTTTAATTTGACTTTAGAATGAAAGGCGAGAGGTCATTAAAATATAAAAATAACTAAAACTCCGCACTGAACGTACCCGAACTGCTGATGAACAGCAGTCGATCTGAGCACGCAAGGAGGAGCTATTCCTATTCTTCTTCTGGAAAAACGAAAGAGAGCTTCAAAACAGACTGCAGTGCCATCTGAAGCAAAGAGCATACTTCCTGCGGACACTTTTTTGGCTGAGTGGCCCATCTTGTTATTCACTATCTTTGCCTGTACCTATCAATATTCGATGCGTCTTTTGTCCTGTCATATTTCGATACTTCTTAGCGTTATATTATTTGATAGCCTTCTGGTCAGATCATCCTTTTAATGACATCTTATTAAACTCATCATATTATTATTTTAATCTCAATTTCTTTTTACTGAATTTGAATAAGGTAAGGTGAAGTGGACTGAGATCACCTTACCTTTCGTACACATCAATAAAATAACGCCATTTTGTTTATATAGTTAATGTGCAGACATTTAAATTATATTATGGTTTTGCTTAGACTAAATTCACATATTTGTTGTTTCTAAATAAAAATCAATAAATGTTTCCTAAGGTATACAAACAATCGCAACATTTCCCCTGCTTCGAAAAAACTCCCTGCTTGTTTTTGTTTTTTTCATTATTTAAAGCTGCTTTTCTGTTGTTCTGTTCATTGTTGTATAGTTACACCTTTTTAGGTCATTGTAGGGCTAGGGCTAGGGTTACGGTTAGGGCTAGGGTTAGGGCTAGGGCTATGGTTAGGGCTAGGGCTAGGGCTAGGGCTAGGGCTAGGGTTAGGGCTAGGGCTAGGGCTAGGGCTAGGGCTAGGGTTAGGGTTAGGGTTAGGGCTAGGGCTAGGGTTAGGGCTAGGGCTAGGGTTAGGGTTAGGGCTAGGGCTAGGGCTAGGGCTAGGGCTAGGGCTAGGTCTAGGGCTAGGGCTAGGGCTAGGACTAGGGTTAGGGTTAGGGTTAGGGTTAGGGTTATTGGGTGTTTGAAGATTTCCCCTACCTTAGTCTGAGTCCAGTACGTCCATAAAACATGGTCATCACTCACAAATCCCATCCATACCATGTGAGTTCTCTGTAACACCAATGAATTTCAAGGTTATACGAATATTTCTGACCTGGCATCCGTCCAACCCAGCAAGAAAGTCTTCGACTCTTCTGTGACGGACTATAGGTGTATCCTGATGTGTCACGGAAGTGAGGCCCACCAATTTTTCCAAAGAGGTCAAACCAACCACAGTTGGAGCTGGTTGACCCAACACCTGTCTACGATAGGAGAAATACTAACATCTCCAAACGGTGTAAGAGGTCATGCCAGTTGACTACAATCCATTTTACCATTTTGTGTCAACTGACTAGCACCGAACAATGCTGGTCGGGAAAGTAGAGATTCAATATCTTTGAATTCAAATGTGATTTTTTTGTCTCTGTAGCATATACTTATTTTTATTGTTTATTATACAGGAACTCAAGCTTGAGACATGATGAAAATTAAATGCACACGAAGAAACGAACCCCAGCTAGGTGCAATCAAACGATACATGTTAATATAAGCTTTCAACCATGCCCCAGATAATGAGATGCAAATTAAGTGACCAAATTAAAAATCTTATTATAATTCAGCTGAGAATCGAACCCATAACCACCCCCCTTCGATCCAGATTAGAACCCAGAGATCAACGTATGCCATACCAAGGCCCTGTTCTTGCAGAATATCAAACAAAACCGGAGGGTTGTTAGACAATACTGAAAAAAGTCTTGTTCTGTAGTTTGGGTTGGTTTGGGGTTTTATTTGATATATTTGTAAAAACATAGAGGTCATCTTATCAACAATTCTAGTCATACAATTAAGGGGGGGGGG
>NW_004797852.1:286281-287024 GCF_000002075.1 Aplysia californica | reverse complement strand
CATGAAAAAATTCATTAAAATGTTCTAATTCGTTTAGGAAAAAAACAACAGACAAATTTTTAGATCTAATGTTTGTGAACACGCATGCAAAAAAACCCCAGTCAATTTCCATGAGAGATAAGTGCGGTATTCATTACGTAAGACCTATCACTAAAATTCAATATGGCGGCGCATCCTTGGAAACAAAACTTTTTTCTCAAATTTGATTGCGGATTTTAAGACTCCTTACTATGTTTGTTATATGTGTGAAATCTGGTAAAATTCGGTCCAGTAATAAGTGAGATAGCCTCCAGGTTTAGCCCCCCCCCCCCTTAAGGACCTGACACATTGGGATATTTCACGTAGTACAGCTAAATTTCCACACGGGCAGATATAGAGCCCCCTCCCACCCCTCCTCTTAAACAACCTAATAATATTGATAGGGGCGTTAAGCTCTTTACCATTTTATATGTCCACAGCAATGGCCTTCAGAATGGCCTTCAGACACCGGGTCAACGACTTTTCCTAGTACTGGTCGCATAATGTCAAATATTAGGCGGAAGAGCTGCTAGAGTGTTAAAAATATAAAGTCTCCATTATGAAACGACAGGCAACAAAGTTTGAACCCACACCTCGCAGTAACCAGGCTTACACTCAACCATTAGGGTTAATTTATTTACTGACAAAGGGCCAGTCAGAGCACTGCATGCATACATACATACATACATACATACATACATACATACATACATACATACATACAT
>NW_004797852.1:273498-285873 GCF_000002075.1 Aplysia californica | reverse complement strand
AAACATACACACACACGCACACACACACACGCACACAGACACATACACACATATTTATATATAATACATTGTTGTTTCGTATCTTAGATGTCATAATAATCTAAACTCAAGCAAAACCTGAAACCAAACTACTTGGCCCCCCAGAAATCACCACCATCAATTGACATACAGATTTTCCTCCTGATCGTACACAGGCACATTTCTGTACGCTTGCTGGTTATTAGAAGAGGACCCGCTAACAGGCACAGGAATATTTAAGCTCAGGTTATTGTTGTTGTTGTTGTTGTAGTTGCTGTTGTTGTTGTTGTTGTAGTTGCTGTTGCTGTGGTTGTTGCTGTAGTTGTTGCTGTTGTTGTTGTAATTATGATTTGTTTGGGACGACCCATTTCCGTACCTATAATTTTCAGTACCGTATGTTGGGGCAGCGGCTGCAGCAATGGCGCTATTTGGTTGATAGGTTTCCTGCACGTTGGAACCTGTGGAATCTCTGTTGAAATAATGGGCCGAATTCCGGATTTTCCCGAAAACGTTCCGAAAGAGGGCGTTGGAAGCAGATGCAAACTTTTGGTACGTCCTTGGGGGTCGTCTCGGAGGTGGGGGTGAGGGGCTTTCCTTGTCTGACGTCACAGTCAAGGTCGGGATGCCCAGAGAGTCGCAGTTTCCGTACGGGTTTTCGGGGGCAGGTGAATAGACATGTAAATCGCAATATTTGGGATTTTATTTGGTTTTGGTTTTAAAAATTTGGATTCATTGAATAAGTATTTTTTATTATCTCTTTTTTTTCTACAGAGGAAAGTTCACTGGCATTTGTGGTGTAGCGGTTGGGCGTTTCACTGTCTTACACATGAGACTCGAGTTCGATTTCCGAGTGTGAAGAAACTTTTCTTTATTGAGTATCCATCGGTCTTTTTGCTGCGATGTTGTATCCCTGTATGTCATGGGTTAGCCCTGACAGGCATGGTCAGAAACCTGCTTCCAGAGTGATCTAAACTGCGTTGATAGGGCGAAAAAACCCATCCAATTTACATTTTAAAAATTGTGTTTAAAGTGGAAGGTTTATGTCTCATTCCTTCTCTTCAACAGGCGAGAGAAAGAGTATCAGAGCACTGACCCCCCCCCCCCCCCTTCATATATATCATATTATTTCCTAAATCAAAGAACTTTCCTACAACCAGTTGCTACCGTATTTACGAGACGTTAAAGAAATGTA
This sequence comes from Aplysia californica, assembly GCF_000002075.1. Classification (NCBI taxonomy): domain Eukaryota; kingdom Metazoa; phylum Mollusca; class Gastropoda; order Aplysiida; family Aplysiidae; genus Aplysia; species Aplysia californica. The sequence continues at coordinate 284,663 of NW_004797852.1, read as the reverse complement.
AATCATGTGAAAACGATATCAGTTAAACTAAGAAAGAAAGAAATAAACAAACAAACCAACCAATCAAACCAAAACAACAATAATAACAAAACCCCGTCTTTATGAAACGATTTATGTTTCTACTTGAGGGTTGTGAACTAACTGCTCTCTCTCTCTCTCTCTCTCTCTCTCTCTCTCTCTCTCTCTCTCTCTCTCTCTCTCTCTCTCTCCCTCGCCCCTCCCCCCCCAACCTCTCCCTCTTTCCCCACCCCTACCTCTACAGCCTATCCCCTCTCCCAAAATTGACCTTTCATTTACCTAAACTTATGAACCAACCACTCTTGTCGCAATTAGTGCCGAAACATCTTGGAGGAGGATTTTTCAAGTCTCAGGACACCCACAGGATTATTGTTCATGTTTATATCGACTATTTCAATAAAGAGGAACCTAAGAAATCTGTCACACTCACGCTTCAGCCAAAAATGAAGGGACGCTAATCTGTATGATCTGTTTTTGCGTGACTGAATTATATAAGTTATGTCCCTTTATCCAGACCCACTTTTAGCAGACTGCAACTCCTCGGATTTAACTCATTTATTATCAATCCTGAAAAGTTTCGAATTCAGAGCACTATTTACAGCAATAATAAGCAAAATGCACATTCACAAAGACAGTGAGAGGAAGTAAACAATCGTGTGTAAGTGATAGAGAGAGAGGAGGAGAGAGGTAAAGCGGGAGGGAGAGAGATAAAGAGGGAGAGAGAGAGATAAAGAGGGAGAGAGAGAGAGAGAGAGAGGGAAAAAGAGAGAGAGAGAGAGAGAGAGAGAGAGAGAGAGAGAGAGAGAGAGAGAGAGAGAGAGAGAGAGGGATGGAGAAAGAGAGAGAAAGAGGAAGAGGGAGGGAAAGAGAAAGAGAGAGAGTATATACAGATATATATAGAAAGAGAAACAGCGAATGATATTAGGTAAATAGAGATTTAATACGCAAGGAGAGACACAGACATAGCCACAGACAGACAGACAGACACACACACACACACACACACACACACACACACACACACACACACACACACTCACACACACACACACACACACACACACACTCATATACAACGAGACAGAGAGAAAGATAGATAGATAGATATATCGACAGACAGACGCGAAGACAGACGAAAAGACAAACAAAGAGCTGAATTCAACTCACTCTAGAACATCAAACTCGGAGCCCCAGCTATAGACACTGTCGGCCACTTTCCCTCTGCCTGGAACAGCGAGGTTGTTCTGTGCCGTTAGAGGTGGGTTATCCCACCTGACGTACTCTCTCTCACCACTTGGCGGTTCAGCAACAACGGAAGAAGGAGAACCTGGGTTGTCGGTTTTGACTTGAGACTTTCTCCTGAAAGTTAAGATAAGACATAGACTGGGTTTATCCTGAGGATACACACGAAAACCTTCTTGCTCTTTTGTCATCATCATTGTCATCGAGGTTGTTGTCGTTGTCAACGTCAGTGTTAACCTGTTCCACATCGTCCTCGTTCTCATCGTCTTCCTTCCTCTTTTCGTCTTTCTCATCGTCGACCTCCTCCTCCTCCTCCTCCTCCTTTTCCTCCTCCTCCTCCCCCTCCTCCTCCTCCTACTCCTCCCCCTTCAAGTGAAATAACACCCTTTAAAGCACAAAGAACACCACCAACTATCATGCTAAAACATGAAAAAACAGCAGCAACAGCAACAACGATAAGAGTAACAACAAAACCAACGACAACGATGAAAAGAACACTGACAACAGCAACAATAAACAAAACCCATACGTTTATATCTTTGCTTGACTTAATGCTACGACAAACACGTCATGCTCTTATTACGACATCACTGCAACACTCTGTGTACTTCTCCCACCATAAAGTTCCCCCAAAATAGGAAAAGTAAAAGAGTTCCCCCCAAAATAAGAAAAGTAAAAGTTGAGAACACGGAAGAACGAAGAAGGCGAATGAGATTGCTAGAGCGAAAAGAATAAAGGAAACAGAGAACAAGAGGAAAAAGGTTCTTTTCGCAGGTGTATGTGTGTGTGTGTGTGTGTGCGTGTGTGTGTGTCTGTCTGTGTGTGTGTGTGTGTGTGTGTGTGTGTGTGTGTGTGTGTGTGTGTGTGTGTGTGTGTGCGGGGGGGTGTATGCCAATTACAAGTGTGCTTATGTGTGAATAAATGTGTACATGTGTGTTCATAAAATGATATAGATTATAAAGCCCATAGAGCTTGCTGTATTTGTGTGTGTTCGAAAAAGAAAAAGCGAGAAAGGCAAAGATACTGGTGAAGAGGGAAAAGTAAGAGCTGTACGAAACTCTGGTAAACTCAAATAATTACCTCTTCCTTTCTGTCTTTACCACACTCTTCACCAAGAACAATAGTCCAGACACCAGCAGTATGGAACCAATACCAGAACCGCATCCGATGGCCACCCACTGCCATAGTTTATGTTGACTCTCCTCTTCCACTTCTTGGCCATTTCCATCTCCTGGTTGACTCGTCCATCTACCAGCTATAGGATCAGGTGTCGGGGGCGTTATGAAAGTCTTCCTGTAAGAGTCTGTTAATTTTCTTGAATTTCTTACCTTCATGGGGGGATATGTTGTGTGATAAATGACTCTATCATAATGCCTTGATTCTGAAGTTGGTAACTGTGTTCGAGTATCGGTTGGATTGTTACGATTGCGTATCGGTAGTCTTCTTTTGGAGGGCCGAGGTCTGTGATCTTGTCCTGGAGAAGATGTTCTCCTTTCTTGTCTAATGGAAGGGGACTTCGTCGAGTAGACGAACTTAGAAGGAGCGCGCTGAGAGCTAGATAAACTACCGTTTTCGCTATTGGAACTAGGGGGCAGTTCAGTCGTCTTTAAATTTCTCGTCTTGGAACCCTCATTCTGGGAACTTTCGCGACGTGGTGAAGAATGCGCATTTTCTCTTGATGTCGCCTGTTTCGAAAGTTGTTCTGAAGTATTAGTTCGGAGACGCCCAATTCTTTCAAGCTCTTCATCGCCGTTTGAAATTGTTGTAACTGGAACATGAGCGTTAACGGTTCCACGCTTCAGCTGACAGCTAAGAAAAACGTGGTATTTCTGACCAGGATCTAGATAATTCAGTACAAAGTGACCTTCAGACTGATCTTCTACTATGTGCTGGGAGATAAAATTGTCTTTGTTTTCAGTGGGAGAAATAAATATGTGGCAGACAATGGGCTTCACACCTTCCGGCAACACCCATGTAACGTCCACTGAAGTTGGCGAATTTGATTGAGCGTTTATACCTGTGAAAGAGAAAGGGTAACAGTCAATACCTAAAAAAATGTCGCTAACAAAACTGAAGCGTCGTGGACGGGAGATCTATTTTAAGTTTTAAATAATGTTTTGCTTCTCTCAGTTGCAATATTAAAGATATTCTATTTTTTTAAATGCCATGCTTGAATACTATTATAATGTTTAACTAGCTTTCTATTACGAAAGAGAACAAACTTAGCTCTCCCAAGTATAACAGACAATAAAAATAATGATAATAATACTAATAATAAATAGCATATTATTATTTAGTATTGCGCACATCCCCGCGCTTTACAGTATAAGGTCACCCCAGTAGACCCTGAACACACAGAAACATTAACTTCCCGGGAAGCAAAGGCCTACGGTGCAAACACCTAATCAATCGCTCAAACACCAAAAACAAAACAAAACAAAACAAAAAGATACCAACAAAAAACTGGCAAGATCTTTCGCTGTCTATACCCGGGTACCCATTTCTACCTGGGTGAAATGGAGAAAATTCGTGTAAAATGTCTTTTCCAAGGACACAACGTTCCAGCCCCAGACGGGATTCGAACCCATGACCTTGTGGTTTCAAGTCTGAGAGCCTAACTACTAAGCCATCGATGCCACGGATCTTTCCAATATATTGTTTTTAATTTAAAAGACATTCTAGGTGCACACAATGAGGTTTTTGTCATTACTGTATCATTTATTGTTCTCACGCCCATCCTTCTCATGCAAATACAACAGAAAACATATCAACGGAAGCGGACCTGAATCACTCAAAATGATGTACTTCTGATGATGGACACATTTCGAATTGTTGGCACAAGGTAATGAGACATTCTACGTTTTATTTTTTTACTTATCATGAGCCTTGAACTTATCAAATTTTTAATGTTAATTAATTTTATTTTTTAAATTTTATTTGGGGGGGGGGGAGGAGAGGAAACTGCTAGTTCTGTCTCTTTCAACCTGAACCACGGCTGTGAGTCACATTATGTCTCCTGTAGGCGAAAGAGATCTATTTTAAAGCTTTTAGTAGCAGTTTTACAGCACTTGTAACACATTAAGGTCATATAAGTCCAGAACATTAAAGGTGTTACAAGAGGTTAACAAACATAAAAAAGAAGGGAAGGGAGATAAAGACGATAAATGTTTGATTGGAAAGAATGTGCAGGCCACACCAGAGCACCTGTCAACCACCCACCGAAAGAAATGCAGGAAAAGGATGATAATATAGGATAAAATAGGCAGCAGGGCGACTAAATTACAAAAAGTAAAATTAAATAACGCAACCCCCCCACCCCAACCCCCCACGCGCGCGCAAGCACACACACACACACACACATACACACACACATACACACACACATACACAGACACACACACACACACACACGCACACACACACACACACACACACACACACAAACGCACGCACGCACGCACGCACGCAACCGGATTAGCAATATATAAGTAAGGCTAAGAAGAGACAAAAGTATCTTCAGAGGCTGCCATTAGTGCCTACGGCTGTAAGCTTTAATTACTGTACTACGCACTGTCAGCAGCAACAAAACCAACATTAAAACAACACTAAGAGCGGTCATACAAACAACATCATGGACAGAGCTAATAGAAAATCTCTCAAAGAAAACAAACAAAACAACTTAAAAAATACTGACTTGGAAATACAAAGTTAGAACCGCCCATCCAGGGGGGGACCATTGACTATAAGAAATACATATTGGCTCTGTGATTTTGATTTGTTTCTTGCTGAGGATGATCATAAATGTGATCGTCCAGAATGAAATGCTGTATATCACACGTTGCCAACATTGAGAATCTTTTGGAGGCAAGATTCTTCGTCCCTGGCTATGTGGGAGGTACCAACACAACGACAGAAGCTTGATAAAATACGTCCTCTTCTCCTTCACTCAAGGCACAGAGTTCTTGACCAGAAGGGAAAGAAGAATGAACATAAAGACGTAACATGAGCACTATTTTCTAATTATTTTTCTTCAAATTAAACCGTAGTGTACTGTCAGAATGCAATTGGGTACACTTTAAAATTGATTTAGCATGACAACATATTGCAATTATAAAAGCAGGACATGATTTTGACATTTAGGATTTTATTATTAGCCATTAACCATTAAATAGTTCAATAAAAGAGAAAACCCGAGCACAGAATTTCATAACTCAAATCGGGTGTCCCTTTCCAGAATAATAACAATCATATTGTAGGAGTAGCATAATTGCCACAAAAAACATATTGTAAGAGAGCCAAAAGCACGCATGAGTCATTATACTAGTATTACCTGGGCACCCTTTTGATGAAAGGAATGATCGGTACATTAACATCAACTGAAAGTATTTGGCCTACTTTATTTACACTCTACTGTGATGGAGCAATAAATCTTGAGAGATGCAAAAAATTAGAAGGTCTAGATCTATACTATCAAAACCAAAAGTGCCTCGAAAAATATCACTTCCGGCACTTCTGCTGTGAAGGACAGCTACGCATATATGTTTCGTTTTACAGTGGAATAACCACAAAGGCCAAAGAAGGGTAGGAACTTTTTTTCGAATATGTTTTTCTAAATTCAGGAAATAGATTTAAAAAAAAAAATTGGGCTCCAACATGGGGACCTATCTATCTTTCTGCAGGTACTTGCCAACTTTCAACTCTGTAGCTGTCGTAGTTTTATTGGAAAAGTGACACATGTGTTTCCAAGTTGCCAAATATATAATAGATGTATAGATTGATTCTCTATTCCGCTTTGGTGGTTGTACACTCCAGAATTTCAAAGGTGCACACGGCTAGAGAACGGAAACCTCACTTGTTTATAATGGAGTCTTAGAAGACGGACTTTCCCAAGATTTGATCAAAACGAAACTAATGAAAAACTGAAAATTAAACACCAGTGACTTAAGGCTCCTCAGTAAAACTCTGCACCCTTTAAATGATTCTGAACCATCATTAATTTTGTCAAATTCGAAAGTTAAGTGCTTCGGAAGTTTTAGGCGGCCAAAGTGACGAACTTTCACAAATATAATATGCATAGACTAGCTGGGTACCCCGTTCGATGAACGGATTCAAAAGAATCGACCGTCAAGCAATTGTTGTACCACACCGCACTGCTTGTGAACGGAAGCCTCACTTTTTCGCAATGACGTGTTAGAAGACGGAATTTCCCAAGATTAGATTTAAACCTCAATGATTCCATCTTCAATAAAACTGTGCACCCTTTAAATGATTCTGAACCACTATTATTTTTTTCCCAATTCGAAAGTTAAGTGGTTAGATAGTTTTAGGCGGCCAAAGTGACGAACTTTCACAAATATAATAATATGTATAGATAGAGATGCCTCAACAGCGAAAACGTTTGGTAGAAACAATCATCATCATCATCAAGTGCCATATCTGCGGCAGACATCAGCGATCATGGTTTTCCATTTACCCTTTTGCTACGTTACCCTGATCTTTCCCCGTTACCCATTTATTTGGGTGCTCTAAATAGGTTGCTCTGGGCCTACCTCTGCCTCCTTTGCTATAAATGTTTTCTGTGAGATATGTTCAAGATCTTTATGTCTATTCAGGTGTCCAAAAAACAGTTGTCATTTCCTGATTGTTTTTATCAGTGAGCGTCCCATGAGGGCTTCATCGAGTACTATCTCATTTGATTTTTTTTTCTTCTACGATATTCTCACCAGTGTCCTAAGAAACCACATATTATGTTGTTTCTATCTTATTTTCACTGTCTTTAGTGATTGTCCAGCATTCACAGCCATATAGAAGGATTGGCCATACATAGCATTTCAGGACTTTCATTTTGATAGTTACTGAGATGTTTCTATCTTCAGATTGGGCTCATTTTTATTGAAATTGGCCTTAGTCAGTTGAATTCTTCGTTTTATTTCTGGGGAACATTATTTTGGTATCAGATGTTATCATATAAGTCCCTATTATTTCTCACCTGGGATATAGGTGGTGGCTCCATGTATTGAAGCGAAACCGAAGCAAAACAAAATAATCACTTGGCCCTCCCACGTTTTCTCCTGTCTCCCAGATCGAAAACTCCTCCAACAATCTCTCATTTTTCAGATATTGTTGTTCACTGTCAGTTGCCTCAGCTTCTACCCACTGCCTTGACCACTGAACCGCGAGCGATGGAAATTGTGTGATGCTCTCTGAGATAGTGACGTGAACACGGGACACGATGAGTAACCCTAGCTCGGATAAAAACTTCTTTGACCCCAGCGCCCCCTAAGCCCGGAAGCTGACGCTCACGCCGTCCGTCCGTCCGCCCCCTCTCATGGATCAGGATCACCCGCACCACTTCAAGTACGCGAGCAAGAGTCAAAATGTTCCATAGTAAGTGTTGCAAGTGTGTTGAAGATGGGCACTGTCGCTTTTCATGAGATCACGAAAATTGTATCAAGTGGAATGGCGTACAGAGCGAGCATGAAAACCTCGGATCACTGTGACGCAGAGAGCAAACAACAATTTACACAAATCCCTGAGAGGTCCTGATGACAGTTTTTGTATGATTATATTTGATATCCGTCTACGTCTTTTATCTAGGAAGAGTTTTACGGTACTTGCAACACAGTAAGGTATGTACCTAAGAATAGTTAGCCCCCCCCCCCTTCCATAAAATGGTGAAAAATTTCATCATGCCCATTGACCTTTGGGGTGTAGCAGTTAGGCGATTTGCCGTCGTACACAGAAGACCACAGCTCGATTCCTAAACGATGACAATTTTCATCGAGTACCTTGGTCTTTTTGTTGGGACGTTGTATCCCTCTAAGTCAGAGTTGATCCGGACAGGCATGATCAAAGCCTGCCCCCTAAATGATCTAATTCTTTGAAAGGGAGCTTAAAACACCTACGTTAAACTGTATACCATTGCGCTCCTGTAGATTCTTTTTATACAAATGCGTAGTACCTTCAATTTCTAGCTTGACGTACTCAGTGTCAACATGTTCAGGTCAGACACCACGAAAAAGTCGGCCACTTAAAGAGAAGCACCATGTTGCCTTACAAATAATGGTGAGTGATACCTCCTCGTGTGACGACACACGTCCTACTGTATTTATGAAATGATTTGAGGGCCCTGGGTTAGTCTGAGAATAAGGAAGAGGATAGAGGGTTCTGGGTTTGGTGGGGAGTGTTATGAGGTTACACCCATTTTTGTCTTGTTATTCGTGCTCTTTTGTTTACTTACGTTTTATTTCCAGTTTATACTATTTGCTGGGTATTAACAGTAACACTATAATACTACGTTGAGCGTTTCTGCACCAGTTGTTGCGGCTAGAAAACATTTCCCTCTGTTGAAGACTTAACACTTGGTCGGTTCACAGACGTTATAAGGTACATCAGCGATTTCGAATCTGTTTTTATGCGTATATGGTATAGCAACTATTTAATCTGTATCGTTTCCCATCCCCTACTGTCGACGATGACTTAACTTTTTAGTTTGTTTTTGTTTTGGTAAGTGTTTTACGGTGCTCGCTACTGCCTAAAGTCATATGAGTGCGTGGGACACTAAACACTTTTAGCTTGGCAGGAATTAGTTTTGAATTTTGCCCGGTGGTGGTGGCCGAAGCCTACTCTTATCGATTTTGGACCACTAAAGGATCTTTAATCTGCACAACTTGCACACGAGACCTCCGAGATTTTTTCGCCTTTATCCGAGAGGGCTAGGGGATAGATCTTTCCTGATCCTGCCTTACGCTCAGGGGTGCGACAGCAGTAAGAAGGAGCCAAGGAGTGGCAGTAGAAAAGCTGCAGAAAGGATCAAGAGCCCAGAGAAGGGGGCAAAAGAGAAGGGGGAGTTGGGGGAGGGCAGAAAGTGGAGACGAAAGCAGTCGAAAGAATATGGTAATATAGCAGGAAAGGGGGTGAAAGGAGAACATTTTAGAGAAGAAAATATTCCTTTGCTGTCAGGTTTCGAACCCGGAACCTATTGAATGAGAAGCGAACATCTCTAGACCACAAGAACCCCCGACCTAACTTAAGTAAAAGACGAAAACACGGATCCGAAACTGTTGATTGTATACAACTTGTTTGATTCTTCTCTTATTTCTAGAAATCTTTTATTGCAGTCACAGTTCATGTGCATTGAGAAAAAAAGTTTCATAAAATTTTCAGAGGAACTGAAAGGCGGCCCTCTTTTCTGGGAAAGTAGTTTTCTCACGGACATATCCCAGTGACAACACTCCTAAAATGTGATGTCATCGACATTGCTTGACATTGTTTTGTAAAGCAGAGCTCAGTAACTACCTCGCCACGAGAAAGACCTTGCTGTCGGAAACAATAAGCTTGAGTTATTATCTGGAATCTTTCAGGACGTAGCGAACACTTGATATTATATTATCCAACCACCAGCTGATCAAAGACAATATTATGGCACAACTAGAACCACCTTTAAACAATCAGAAACACCGAGTTGCATCAAATAGTGTGGATGTCGTTGCCTGTCTTTTATAATTTTGGATGTGAAGATATTAACATTGCCAAAATTGAATGAATAATGAAGTTATGCTTCTGTTTTAAAGTGAATCAAAACAGCCAATCACCAGACGATGCCCATTGACTCGACTGCGTGTCCTCACTATGTTAAAAGAATGATAATAACAACAATAATAATAATAATAATAATAATAATAATAATAATAATAATAATAATAATAATAATAATAATAATACAAAAAATAATAACAATAATAGATAAATAGATAGATAGATAGATAGATAGCATAATTTGTATAGGGCAAATTCCTGCTCAATAGCAAGCTCTTTGCGCTTTACAATCTATACTGCTACCCCAGCAGACCTGAAAGCATTCAGAAATATTTTCAACTTCCTGCGACATTAAAGTAACAGAGGCTCGGAAAAGTTTGTTAATGGCAGCTGATACATCATATGAAATATACACGAAATATACATGAAATATACATAATATGAAAGATAAGTCTTCGACGACAGTTAGGTGATGGGAAACGTTTTAAATATATTACAATTACATAATCCAGGAACTTTGTGTTTATAGCTCCTTGTATGTAACTCGTAAGGGGCCAATCGCCGAGAAACTTAACGGCAAACGGAGCTGTCTTTCTCTCCAGGCATCCGTTTTCACAGAACTTTTAGATTTGAAAGAGTTAATTAGTCTTTCTTCGTCATGCAACTTCACACCCAACACCATCCTGCCCCTTTTTTCACTCTCGCCCCTTTGTGTTTCAATGCAAATTATATATCGCCTCGTCTCAAAAACTCACCTAGTCTGTGCTAGTTTTAGTTTTAGTAAGAGTTTTACGGCACTTGCAGCACAATACGGATATACACATGCCGAAAATTAGAGGTGTTCTTAGAGAGTAAAAAACACAAAAAAGAAGAAAGGGGATAAGGACGACAGAAATTATTTGATAAGAAAGAGTACAAGCCAACCGACTTACACTTACAACCCTCCGAGTCTAAGCGCTGTTTCGCTTTAAATACATAATAAGGACCTTCAATAGAATCTTTGCGACTCTCGTTTGTGTTGTATCCGAGTGCTTACTAATGTCAACTGTGTGTTTACTTACTTTCGTGTTTTTCTCAAGGATCCAGTTTTCAAGCGTGTACAGATGCCCGGAGTGTGCCAAAACAACGCAGTCCTTGTTTTTGCCAAGTGGCTACTTTAAGAGGTCACTCTCGGTAGACAATATGATGATGAGTCACACGCACCCACATACAAACAAGACCTACTACTGTTGTTGTGGGGTTGACAGTGTGGTAGCCTTGTCGTTCGCAGGAAGGTTCAGGATTCAAACACGTGTTGATGTTGATGTGTTGAAAGCGGGAGTATGGGAGGGGAAGGGGAGGGGAGAGGAGGTGGTAGGGGGAGGGGA
>NW_004797852.1:270996-273397 GCF_000002075.1 Aplysia californica | reverse complement strand
GGAGGTTGGGGGGAGGGAGGGAGGGAGAGGGCGGTTGAGGAAAAAGAGGGAAGAGGGAATGAGGAAAAATAGGTATTGCAGTCGAATCCATATCTATGCACATAGTTAAATAATATAGAAATACATATCTGTGATAAATTCAAACGTGTTTTGAAAAATGCATCTGACACGGAATTATTATCAGTTCCTATTTCTCTTAATATTGATATTCTTTTATGAAGGTACAATCTAAAGCCACAGGAAATTTTTGCGCGAAGGACAATAAAGTATTATTTTATCATTTTCTATCTCATCTCATAATCCCCGCGGTGTTTTTGATACACTTACATGACTGTTTTGATACACTTACATGACTGTACAATACAATCAAACAAGTGTACGTACAATAGTCCTCTCAATTTTGAGATGGTTTATTTCCTGTTAATCAGCAGACTCTCAATGCCCTGTACTTCGAGAGAGGAAACTTGACTTAACATAATATTATACTCCTTATCCCTGCCCCTCTATCGCACGGGGCGGCACTTATCTCAGGGGAACACTAAGTGTGCAGTTGAAGCGACACTTAGAGAGCACCAAAACATGAAACTTAGGATCAAAACTGAACCACTCTATCTCAGCTCATGTTTCTGTCTGTCTGTCTGTCCGTCTGTCTGTCTGTCTGTCCGTCTGTCTGTCTTTCTCTCTCTCTCTCTCTCTCTCTCTCTCTCTCTCTCTCTCTCTCTCTCTCTCTCTCTCTCTCTCTCTCTCTCTCTCTCCCCATAAAAAAAATCAATTCTAATGGAGACAGACATAATAGATTGGATCCCAATTTAAACTAGCATTTGTTATAAAGTGCATAGAACAGACATCAGAACAACAACAAAATACGCCAAAGACACTTTCACATAATCTTTCTAGTGTTAATCTTAATTCGCTATTGTTGCTGAGGTTGGGTTTTTTGGGGTCTCCCAAAAAGTAATGAGATTGAACAAAGATCTTGAAAAAAAACCCAACTCAATAGTTGCTCCTTTTAAGGCTCTAATCCTAAAGAAATGTTTAGTGAATTACTCTAAATGCTCTTCCCCATTCCGATCAAGGAAGGACATTGATTCAAAGTACCGCTTTGTTTTACGAGGCCAAGTTAAACCTAAAAATGATAAGGCTCTGTTGCGTTCTCAATCTTGATTGGTTAATTGAATAGAGGCGGTTCGTTGGCCTGGCAATGCCGGCGGCGACGGTCCCTTTTTGTCAGCTAGACTATTGACAAGAGATATAAATATTGCTGATTATAATTAATATCGTTCAGCTTTAAATTGATTCAAACTGACAATGTTTTAAAAAAGCACTTTGCCAATTTGAAGGCCCCCAAAGAGACAACAGGCCCCCAGTGCTGCGCTGTCGACTTACACTACAGCTCGCAGCTTGCATTGAAAGAGCTTCCTATCATGATGTGTAACTTCGTTTGAGCGAGGCTCACACCGAAAACCGCACGCTCATTGGTGACGTCTGCTTCACCGCTGACTTAACCACCATAATCTTGAAAAGACCACTTCTTAAGTGCAAATATGGGTTCTCTGTTGCTTGCAAATGAAGGATAAGACGATCTTGAACAGTACAATAAATACACTTATCATTTGTTTTAGTAATTAATGTATGATTCAATTTCTCTAATTACTGTCAGAACACATTATTATCAACGTGGCCCTATTCTTTATGGCTTATTGAATTTTAAGCCATGCATGGTTTCGTTTGTTGTTCTATTAATCGCTCACTCCGTCAGCGTCGGTGGACTAGTGGTTAGGCTACTGGACTCGTAATCGTGAGATTGCGGCTTCGGGGGTTCGAGCCTCAGCTCGGTCCGACGTTGTGTCCTTGGGAAAGGCACTTTATACGAACTTCCCACTTGGCTAGGTCCTATCGGAGACGGACGTTAAACTAGGAGGTCCCGCCTCTGAAATAAGCGAATAGTGTTGATATGGGTGTTAAACTCATTCCATATATTCGCTCACTCCCCTCTTTAACCTCTGGCACATAGCCAGACCAGATATGACAAGGAAGGCCGAGTCATTATTATAGTTATAGATGGAATTTTTACGAGTAAAGAGGCACTCAGCTGTCAGAGCGTGGACAGAAAACAATAACTCCATCCCCCCCTCCCCCATTTTGCCACACTCTGTACAGCCAGACACTAAATTCCATAATTAGCATTTAACACAGTCCCTCATTTAAACAGTGTTCTGAAAAGTGCAATGAAAAACGAAAAGTAAAGTAAAGTAAGTCTGTGTGTGAGTGTGTGTGTGTGTGTTTGTGTGTGTGTGTGTGTGTGTGTGTGTGTGTGTGTGTGTGTTTGGGAAAAAAAACGGCGTGTCTGGGGGAGAGATGAATATTTTTAATTTTGATTTCTTAACCTCAGGGTAATGGG
>NW_004797852.1:267802-270805 GCF_000002075.1 Aplysia californica | reverse complement strand
CACACACACATACACACACACACACACACACACACACACACACACACACACACACACACACACACACACACACACACACTCACACACACATGTACATAGATACAAAAACAACCCCGAACCCCCTCCCAATATGAGAATTATGTTGCAACGCATTGCTCATTGACAACGTGGAGAAAAATGTGGAGAGCAAGGAAACAAGGTAACTAACTCTCTAACTTACTAAGGGATGAGACTGTTATCTCTATTATGTCCCTTGTTAAATTTATTGCCCTTTAATGACAGTCGCATTTTTTTTACACAGATTGAAAGCACGTTTCTTTGGAAGAACATGCCTGCACACGGGTGAGCGAGAGAAAAATACATATGAGAGAGAGAGAGAGAGAGAGAGAGAGAGAGAGAGAGAGAGAGAGAGAGAGAGAGAGAGAGAGAGAGAGAAAGATAAAGAGAGGAAGGTGGTGACAGAGAGAGAGAGAGAGAGAGAGAGAGAGAGAGAGAGAGAGAGAAAGTGAGAGAGAAAGAGAGACATACATACAGACATACAGAGATAGAAAGATCAGGGAGAGAGAGGGGGGGATAAAAAAGAGAAAGGAAATAGGAGAGGGAGAGAGAGAGAGAGAGAGAGAGAGAGAGAGAGAGAGAGAGAGAGAGAGAGAGAGAGAGAGAGAGAGAGAGAGAGAGAGAGAGAAAGAGAGGGAGTGAAGGAGGGAGGGAAGGAGAGAGGGAGGGAAGGAGAGAGGGAGAGAGATATAAAAAAGAGAAGGGAAGTGGGAGAGAGAGAGAGAAAGAGAGAGAGAGAGAGAGAGAGAGAGAGAGAGAGAGAGAGAGAGAGAGAGAGAGAGAAAGCGAAAGAGAGTAGGGGGCGTCTGTGTGATCCTACATTTCTTTGCTTATTTGCCGTATTGACCCCTCCTTGCGCGTCCTTATACCCGGACTCCTTACCGTGCACGTTATACCTCCTTTGTACTTTCATATTATCTAACGTTCGTGTGTTCAAATCTTACACCCACCATTTAAAAATATCAAAATAACAACCATTATTTATATGTTGCTTAAACAAAGTTCCTAAAATTGCATTCGTGTTCACTATTTATACGAATGCCAAATACTCAGATTTTTTGAGCCGAGGAAATGGAGCACAGGATGGGACAGATGTTTCTTTTTTTAATTTGAACAGCTCTGCAGAGAGTGTTATATATATATATATATATATATATATATATATATATATATATATATATATATATATATATATATGTGTGTGTGTGTGTGTGTGTGTGTGTGTGTGTGTGTGTGTGTGTATAGGCTTACCCCTTTTTTTATGTTATTGTTAATAGGATTTATAGGGTTTAACGAACCTTTTAGGATTGTAATTTTATTTGTAGTCAGGACTTCCGAATTTAAAGTCCATCTCTAGCAGCACTGAACGAAGCAGGGGGAGAACGGTTACCCCCCTCCTCCCAGAAAACAACAACAAACGACAAAACAAACAAACCAACAAACAGACAAACAAATAGACAAGCAAGCAAACAAACAAACAATAATCTCATTATAACTCAAAATTTAGAGCGTATCATTTTGGATTTGAGCCAGGCTTATCTGCACCGTAGTCCAGTATGTAGATAACTGAGCGAACGATGTCATAATATTGTGCTGGTATTCAAAGTGCAGTCGAAATTGTCTGAGACGGCCAGACAATGCCGATGAGAAAAATGATTGTCTTAGAAATGTGGACGACTAAGACCGTGTCATAATTTTTTTTAATTCGCAGGGAGGGAATGGAAAGTGGCCATTTGCATAGGTTAGTATTGTCAACAGAGAAGTCCAAACGGGGAATCAAGCTTACACTGCTCACCTCTCTTGCCTCATCAACATAAAAAGTCTGCTTCGACTATCAAGACACCCTGGAAAAAGAAGTTCACAAGAGAGTGACAAACATACAAAAAATGTAGAGGAAAATGAGGATAGTGAGGAGGAAGAGCGTAAAAGCGGCAGTTTTAAAAAAAACATTTTTCTTCAGCGTCCTTGTCTCTTTTCATTTGTTCTCTCACTTATGATAGGGTTCTCCTATGTTTGTTTGTTTTGGTGTTTTACGGTGCTCGCAACTAGATGAGGTAAAATGAACGCGCGGGACACTTTAAACATTTGCAATTTGGTAGAAATTAATTTTGAATTTTGCCCGGCTGGTGACCAAAGCCTGCTCTTATTAACTTTTGACTACTAAGGTATTGTTGGCGTGCGCAACTTTCACATGGGACCTCCGAGATTTTTCACCCTTATCCGAGAAGGCTAGGTGTTAAATCTTACTTACCCGAAGATCAAGGGTGTGGCTGAAAGACAGCAGTAAGAGGGAGTCAATGAGTAGCAGTTGAAACGCTGAAGAAAGAGTCAGGAGCCCAGAGAAGGTGACAAAGGAGGAGAGGGGTTGGGACAGAAAAGGGAGTCAAAAGCTGACAACAGAACATATTTTGAGAGCAGAAAAGGTTGTGAAACCAGTGGCGAAGCGTCTATATAATCAAATAATCACTGCTTCCCTTCCCAATTTTGAAACGTTGTAGCAGTCAAATCCACCCTAAACGTAAACCTTATAAATTATATGTAAAAAGACGTTCATAATCAACAATGAACAGTAAGCCTAACATTCAAAACGGTTTCGCTGCAACAGAAATAGCCTGCTCACCCCTCTCGGGCCACTCCATAAGCAGTCACAAGCTTTGATTAACTAAGTTTACAGTGGGGCTGGAAGAGTCTGCCAATAGAGTTGAAGAGAATACGTGCGTAGAAGCCAATACTGTTTCATTGTCACATATATCCTGTTCACCCCTTTCGGGCCACAGTTATAATCAGTCGTAAGCCCTGATTATGTAAGTGAACTATTACACTGGTCGAGTCTACTTACAGATGTGAGGGGAACTAATAGTGTAGTAGAGGAACGATAAAAATACTGGAAGAAAGGAAAAATTGCAAAAGAAACAAAAAGTATTGGGATGTACATCGAATTAGGTC
>NW_004797852.1:264346-265412 GCF_000002075.1 Aplysia californica | reverse complement strand
TTTCCTTTCACATTTTTTTCCAAAATAGAGTTGTTTTCAAATGGTGCGGCCATCGCGATAATTCCGCGGACGATGTGTGCACACTGCAAATCGAGCCTCCGCTAGAGGAAACGGAGTTCACGTTTTCAATGAAAATTAAAAAATTTAAAAACTTTCCCATTCGTACATTAATGTACATTTTGAGTATTTTAGATACGATGATTTTCTCTATCGACTGCATTTGATTGTGTTTCTTTTGCTTTTATTTCCTTGCGATGTCTCAAATCTGCCAGACTATAACTCCTAATAATCTCTTTACTGCTGTGAGTGCTTGTTTTTTTTACTCGACTTTTTAACGTCCTATAATCAGATCGTGACCTCGATTATGACACCGGCTCCTGGCCGCGAAAAGCTAGAAAAAACCCAGCCAAAAGTGAAATAAAAAAAAAAAAGATAATTGTCATGTTCTACCAAAGAGTTAGACTCCCTGATACCTCTATATTATAGATCTAGTACTGACATCTCTGGTTCCTTTCTTTGTGTTTGTGTATTCACTTCTAAAGTTAATTTAATTTTAGTTGGAAGTGATATTTAATTAGATACTTTCCCGATTATTTTGGCAGTTGAATTCCGGATTTGTTTTCATTCACACAACTTAAGAGTCGCCGCTTCGAGTAAGATTTTTGTGTGATATCTCCAGTCCATAATATCTGGTTCCGTTTCACTTTGATTACCCTGTCAAACAAGCCAGCCTTCTCCCCTGGGTAAAACGAGAACATTATAGAGAAGAATATTTTCCGTCGCCGTCAGGTTTCGGACCCGGGACCTATTGAGTGAGAGGCGAACACCGTAACCTCTAGACCACGAGAGCCACCTAGGATTCTCCGTTAGCTCAGTTGGTACCATGTTGGACTACGAAACGGCCAGCCGTGGTACGAATCCCCGAATATGGTGTTATTAAACTGGAGTTATTTTGAGGAGTTTTCAAGGCTCCCAACCCATTGCGAAGAACGTTAAATTCGGAGGGTTGGCCTCCTAAAATGACCCCCCCCCAAAAAAAAGAATTTTTCTTAAACTGAACAAAAAA
>NW_004797852.1:242805-264246 GCF_000002075.1 Aplysia californica | reverse complement strand
AAAAAAAAAAAAAAAAGAATGTTTTTTTTTAATTTAACAAAAATAAAAATAAATAAATAAATAAATAAAATAAAATTAATTAATTAAAAAAACAACAACAGACTGTAAGATTATGTAGTGTGTCTCCACATAAAACCATTTTATGTTATATTTCATAGCAAAAAGAGAAGATAGATTTTAAACCATTATATTTTTACATAAGAATGTGAGATTACATCATGATTTTATATTATCATTTTACTCGACATTCCATCCCCTGCTTGATTACCTGGAAGCATACTTGGAATTCTTCTAGTCCTCATTTCTCGTTCAATTAATTATGCTCTCCCTTTCTTCTACAGGTGGTAAAGAAATAAATAAAGCGAGCGGAGTGATCCCCCTTTGTTTACACTAGACACGTTTCTGTCGGGCGGTTCTTGAAAAAAGCGCCAAAAACTCGGATGGTTTTTGGGCGTCATTATCAGAGCAAAAAATGAGAGTATTCTGAGCTTTACGTAGCTTAACAATCTGACAGCTTCCGTCAAGAAGGTTGGGAGGTTCCAACTGACAACAATACATAATACAAAGATTTTCTTCTTGCTTTAGCGCCAAAATTCGCCCCCCCCCCCCCAACTGAGAAGGACGCTCATGTCTTGAGGTATGCAATGCAGGCGCAGAATGACGTTACAGACCAGTTCTTGCTAGCCTTGGCAGTGTCTCCCAGTAATGGGTGATTTGACAATAATCTGGACTGGCGATACTTGGGTAGAGGTAGGTATTGTTTGAGGACCCACTTGGAATTGCATGGAATGGAATTGTACGGATGTTTTAGACCCATAAATATGGATAAACTGCGCTACCTCAAAATTACAACGTTCTATCAACTCAGTACCTAGATCTATATAGTTTTGAGAAATTTGACGTCAAAATATTTGTGAGTTTCACAATATGTGAAGTTTGTTTTCGAATCTAATTCTTTGAATATAATGATCACCACTGCGAATGTTCTTACGATTTTGACAGAGCAGATATACCATTACCATATGCTTTCGGACCTCATAGTCTTAGTAACTCAAAACGATGAAAAATGTCAGATAGAACTTTGTAATTCTGAGGTAGCGACTTGAACGTTGATTGTAAAAACGGTTGATAAGTCCTAGACCGACGTTTGGAAATTCCATGCGTTGCAAATGTCTATGGTGGATCGATGCAGCACTTCTTACTTATTTGATAATGAAACTGGGTAGCGCTCTAAGGACCCTTGGCGTACTTTAAGTTCCGTACTTTGAACTTTGTTAATTTTCTTTCAAGATATTAAGACAACCCTAACTTTATTCAACTTTAATTTTTTTAAAATTTTTTTGTCTGTTTGTTTGTTCGTTTGCTTATCGGTTTGTTTGTTTGTTTGTTTGTTGTTGTTTGTTGTTTTTTTGTTTTTTTGGGGGGGGTATTAAATCCCTTTAATTTGGAATATTTTTCGTTTGTTTGGATTAGATGTAATATTAACACACTTTTATGTGGCCGAAACATTGAGAATAATAATACCAGTGCAGCAGTAAGCCGGACTAACTTTAATCTACGAACTAGATATTACATAATAACAATCTCAACCTCCACATTGAGAGCAAAAGGTGAGATTGGAATGCGGCTGATACCCACCCTTCGTAGTGTGGGGAAATCTGTAGAAGAATTGAGAGCAAGCTCAAAACGTTCGGTTCGTGTACGATCGCACACCGATTAGGGCCAGATAAGAACTTTTGATCAACACAACTCCCATCCCAGCTTGGCTCTGGCCGGTATCTAAACCGCAGGACGTAGGTATTTTAGTCTGGTGGATGCTATTTTTACGTCCCAATCTGGGTTTGGCTGCTAGTCGAAGAATACCGATTCTTAGGACTTGCGTCAAGTAATTAACATCGCAACAGGTGTTTGTTTTAGCGTGACGCGTCAACCAGGAAGTAGCCTATTACTATGATGATGAGTCTCCTCGTCTTTGTCTTAGGATGTAATGTGACACATTTTGCCGCCCCTCTAGCCTTTTTTTCTCCTTCGCTGCTCTCAATGATTCACAAATAGGTTGACGCAACAGAAGCGGTAAACGGTAGTCCAGTGGCGTCGGTAGTCTAGTGAAATGTGAAATGAAATGGTATGGGTTTAACGACCCTATCAACACTATTAGGTTATTTAAGGGGCGGGGTAGTCTAGTGGTCAGGCTATAGGGTTCGTAATCGTGAGGTTGCGGGTTTGTGGGTTCGAATCTCAGGTCTAACGTTGTGACCTTTGTTTGCAAACATGCATGCAAAAAATAACAAACAAAAAAACCCAACCTATTTCCATGGAAAATAAGCGTAGTATTACCTGTATAACACATGTGAACAAAATCCAATATGACCGCTCTCTCCATGGCCACAAGGCTTTTTTTCTCTAAAATTTGTTAGCGATTTGAAGACTCCCCACTATGATTGTTATGTGTGAAATTTGGTATAACATTGATCCACAAGTAAGTCAATAGCTCTCAGCTGTAGCCCCCACTGTCACCCCTTCCCTCTTTAGAGATAATGTAACAAAGGCTGTCGTGTAACGTGTACACTCTTCGACGTCACGTGCAGATAACGGGATTTTCTTTTTGGTAAGTGTTTAACGGCGCTCACAACTGCATAAAGTCATAAAGCGCGAGGGATACGTTAAGCATTTTCAGTGACGGTAGGAACAAATTTCCCTTTTTGCCACCGTGGCGGCCGGAGCCAACTCTTTTCGAATATAGGACCACTAAAAGATCATTAACGTGTACAACTTGCCCACAGGACCTCCAATGATTTTTCGCCCTTATCCGAGAAGGTTATGAGGTGGATATTACCTACCCTAAGATCAGGGGTGTGGCTCAAAGACAGCAGTAAGAAGAAACCAAGGAGTAGGAGTATAGAAAGGCTGCAGAAAGAGGCAGAAGCCCAGAGGAGGGGTCAAAGGAAGGTTGGGGGATCGGGGAAGGGAGCGAAGAAGGGACAGAAGGATACGAAAGCAGACAACAGAACATGTTTAGAGAGAAGGAAAAGAGGTGAAAGGAGACAATTTTAGAGAAGAATTTTTTAAAATATCTGTCAGGTTTCGAACCCAAGACCTATTGAATGAGAGACGAATACCGTACCTCTAGATCACGAGAGCCCCCGATGATAATGTGAGTAAGATTCTAAAGTGGGGGTGCGTTATGTTAATCGAGGAGTTGAGTCTGTCTCCACGGACGTTGAATCCCTCTCATCCCAGGAAGGCTCTGACAGGCAGAGTCGAAGCTGACAGAAAGTACCTAAATTGTTTTAATATGGGCGAAAATACTTGATTATGAGATAATCTGAATCATTTTTGGATTTATTGAAACCGCTACTTTGGGATGAATGACATTTTATCCGAACACGAAGCCCCCCTTTTGGATATAACGTGGACATCGCTTTAGAAATGGTCGCCATAAAACACAAACGTTTTCTCATTTATTCAAGATACCACTCTTTCGATGATAACTGGGAAATGAACAGCATTCACAGCTATATAGAAGGGTTGACCATACATAGCTTTTCAGAACTTTCATTTTGGTGGTCATTGAGATGTTTCTATTTTTCAGGATTAGGCTCATTTTATTGAAACTAGCCTTAGCCATTGAGATTTTTCCGTTTTATTTCTGTGGAACATTTGGCATCGGATGTTATCGTATATCCTAGATATTTAAACCATTGGACTTGTTTGATCTTTTCACCTTTGCTAATGAGATTACAACTAATATTTGCTACTTTTTTATATTACCATAAATTCTGTTTTCTTTGCATTCAACACTAATCCTTTACGTTCACTTTCTGTTACAAAAGTATCTAGAAGCAATTGAAGGTAACTATTATAATAAACTATATTCACCATAACAATGTTAATAGAAAGAAGTATTGAATCACAGAAAGATCTGTTTATGCTTCATAGATTATTCAAAGGTGTTCGATAAAGTTAAACATGATGAGCTATTTAAAATACTGGAAAAGCTAGACATAGATGGAAAATATCTAAGAATTATCAGGAATTTGTACTGGGACCAAAACGCTGCTGTGCGAATTAATGGAGAATACAGTTAATATAAGCAGACTAGGAGAGGAGTGAGGCAAGGATGTGTTACGTCACCAGACCCCTTTAACATGTACAGTGAAACAATCCTTAGAAACATAAAATTATGTCCAGGTCTCAAAGTAAATGGAGAAAATATCAATACCATCTGGTATGCAGATTACACAGTTTTAATAGCATACTCAGAAAAGGACCTTCAATTGCTTCTAGATAATGTGATAACAGAACGTGAACGTAAAGGGTTATTGTTGAATATAAAGAAAACAGAATGCATGGTAATGTCCAAAGAAAGCAGCAAATCCTAGTTGTAATTCTCATTAGCAAAGGTGAAAAGATCAAACAAGTCCAACAGTATAAATATCTAGGATATATGAAAACATCTGATGCCAAATGTTCCACAGAAATAAAACGGAGAATTATAATGGCTAGGGCTAGTTTCAATAAAATGAGCCCAACCATGAAAAATAGAAACCTCTCTATGAACATCAAATCGAAAGTTCTGAAATGCTATGCATGGTCAAACCTTCTATATTGCTGTGAATGCTGGACAATCACTAAAGGCAGTGAAAATGAAATAGAAGCAACAGAAATGTGGTTTCTTAGGAGACTGCTAAGTATTGTGGAAGGAAAAGAAATCAAATGAGGTAGATCTTGATGAAGCCCACGAGGGACGCTCAATATTAAAAACAATAAGGAAAAGACAACTGCACTTTCTGGGACACCTGAATAGACATATGGGTCTGGAATATCTAGCTCTCAGTGGCAAAATGGAAGGCACACGAGGCAGGGTTCGGCCCAGAAAAACATACTTAGGGAACCTAAACAAATGGGTAACAGGGAAAGAACAGTGAAACGTAGCTTTTTTTAGAGCATCCGAGTAAAGGAATGAATGGAGAACCATGATCGCCGATGTCTGTCGCAGATCTGGCACTGGATGATGATGATTATAATAAAATAATAAATTTCATTTATATTGCGCATTTCCACAAAGAAGTGCTCTATGCGCTGTACAATAATATAAAGAGCATAATCAGCGCACTGCTCCAATAGTAGTCCTCTCTCTCTCTCTCTCTCTCTCTCTCTCTCTCTCTCTCTCTCTCTCTCTCTCTCTCTCTCTCTCTCTCTCGCTCTCTCTCTCTCTTTCTCTCTCTCTTTTTCTCTCTCTTCCTCACTATCTCTCTGTCTGTCTCTCTCTCTCTCTCTCCAGTACATCCTTGAGTAAAGACATTCCCATAACAACTTACTCCGACACCCTCGTACCCATTAATGACATCACACAGTCATAAATTGTTACAGAACAGAACAGCACGAATAAACGATACTCAGA
The DNA here is from genome assembly GCF_000002075.1 of Aplysia californica. NCBI lineage: Eukaryota > Metazoa > Mollusca > Gastropoda > Aplysiida > Aplysiidae > Aplysia > Aplysia californica. The sequence goes on along the minus strand of NW_004797852.1, from coordinate 258,842 downwards.
GAACATAAGAGATACTGAGAGAACATAATAATGTAAGGCCAACGATGCCAAACAGTTTACGGAGCAATGTGCTCTCGTCCGATTTTGTAGAACTGTTATTTTGAGATGTTTCAGTTGATGCTACTTTGAACATACCCAATTCGATTCATGACGACATTGAAAAAAAGGGTGATCTTTATGCGGGTCATTTGAGGCAAATCCTTTTGGAACTGAAAACTACTGAAATGACTCAATTTCACAGATTTTATTGTTGTGAACAGTTTTTTTCTTAAAAACAGACAGCGAAAAAAGTTTGGCAACCCCTGTTACAGGTAAAAGACAATTTGCCTTTTTATGTTCTTTATCGTGTGAATGGGATTGGCATTGCAATGACGTCAATACGGACGACGAATATCGTAAAAGTCAGAACGAAACATGATTATCACCATCACTTTTATCCCAAGACGTAGCAAATGGTAAATCAGATGACAAACAAAAGGTGTGAAACGGTAACGACAGCACAAGGAGGAGCGCTGCGACAAGGACACAAAATTGACCTCTGTGAAATCACATTCTTTAGAAGTTTCATACAACTATGAATTGTTTTTGTAAAGTGTTTTACGGCGCTCGCAACTGCATAAGGTCATATGAGCGCGCGGGAAACACCTAATATTTTTCAGTTGGTAGGAAATTTAGAATTTTGCCCGGGTGGCGGCTGAAGCCTACTCTTATCGATTTTAGACCACCAAGGGATCTTTAACGTGCGCAACTTGCACACGGGCCCTCCGAGATTTTTCGCCCTTGTCCGAGAAGGCTAGGTGTAGATCTTTTCTACCAGAAGATCAGGGGTGTGGCTGAAAGACAGCAGTAAGAAGAAGCGGAGGAGTAGCAGTAGAAAGGTTGCAGAAAGAATCAGGAGCCCAGAGGAAGGGGCAAAAGAGGTGAGGGGGTGGGGGTAGAAAGAGGAGACGAAAGCAGACGACGGAACATTGCTAGAGAGCAGGAAATGAGGTGAAAGGAGACACATTTAGAGAAGAAAATGTTTCGGTCGCTACCCGGATTAGAAAACGGGACCTTTTGCAACTATGAATGTTGTTTATTTGGTTTGTATAAATCAATGAACAATCCTAAGAATTTGAGGAAATTATAGTTTCTAACTGAAAGAGCCTGAACGAGACGAATATCTCTCTTTGTATATCTTTTATTTTCTTTGCACCGAGACATATTTATCTGCACCCCTTCCCCCAGCTGTCCATTTCCAAAAAATAAAAAAAATAAAACAAGTCCCATCCCCCCAAAAAACCCCAAAACAAACAGATGAAACACCAGCCGTAAAAAAAAACAAGTAAACAAACAAACAAACAAAATATAATTTTTTAAAAATACACCCACTCAAAAAACAACGACAAACTAAAACAACAACAATAGAACAAAACAATTAAAAACATTTTTTGCGTAGGTTTAACTAAAAGGCCAATCTTTTCCTTACAATTTGGAGTATCTGTGATTTCCTGGTCAACGTTAACATTCCATTGTAAACAACCCCCCCCTCCCCTTTCCTACCCTTTTTTCCTTCATGTTTTGAACTCCTGCTGGAAAAGTGCGATTTTGCCTCAAAGTTTTGCCTTTTTACTCCCAAATAGTGTTGACAAATAAAAGGAAAATTGTCTATATTTATGTTCTGAAGTTTATCCTTTTTCGAAACATAATATTGTTCATTTTTTTTACACTGGATACGATTAATGAATACTCCTTTGTGGGAAACGACAAGAGAATTCGTGGCTGGAAATCGTCGCTCACAGCCCAACTGGTGCAAGATTTGTACTAGTGTGGGGATTAGGTTATTGAAAATGTTTCTTGAAAGTATGTTTGAACCGTTTTTCGAAGCCTCATTTCACCCTTGACAGTATGGACCTCTGCTGTTCAGATGAAAGAACGCTTACCACTGGTGAAAGGGAAACAAGGGAAAGAAAAAAAAGAAAGACCCAATGGTGTCATCGTTTAGTTTACTAAATAGTTAAACATATCTTTTACATGGACCAACTGAACCTTGGTTGTAAAATTTTGCTGAGTCGCCAATTTCAAAGTTTCAGAGCACTAAGACAAGCCAATTTACATCTAGTCCAGCCCGACCCCCACGCCACCCGTTTTTTTAAAACACTCATACGCATACGAAATTAATAAGGAAAAAGAGGAGATAACATGGATAATGTGAAGACAAGTTTACAAAATACAATGGTGTGGGGGAAAAAGAAGAACACAAAACGTGTGCAAATCTAAGCTCCGCCTACGCTCAGTTTTATCCTTCCCCGAGGCGCGAGACACGTCCTTGCACAGGCAAAACATTCCATCTACAAGAATACCGTGAAGTAGATGGAACATTTCTTCACTGTGGGCCTGCGAATCGATCGCGGCTAACGACTTTGTAGCGCCGTTTGACGTAAAGGTCAAAGGATTTGGTTCAATCCCGTCTTGACAAAGACTCAGTCCAGGGTGAACCGCACGAAGGCGATCTTGTGGCAGTCCCAGAAAGCAGAAGGCTCTTGCCCACACCGAAGCAGCGGATTTCCACGCTACCAGCCCAATTCCACCACAGAATGGCCCCAGCGAACCCGGACCCCTCAGCGGGGCATGTGCGAGCGACATGGCTTTGGAAAATGGACCCAAATAGAACGTGTGGTTGAACGCTACTTTAAAGTTAGAAACGAGTGGCATTTGCAACAACTTCTGAAACACTCTAGATCAATAGTTTCTAATTAGTGACATATCTTTGAAGTTAATGCCACCCTGTCGGGTTCTGTTAGACAACATTGGTTTTAAACACGAGTTTCATCTTTTCTCGCGTTCTCTCATTAATAAAAAGAAACCTTTGAACCAAGAATGATAGTTACAAATCCACACTTTAGCTCTTGTTGTAAAAGAATAAAATTGTCAGTTTGACATTTGCCTGTTTTGATAAAGATAGAAGCAGACAAGGATAAATCATGGAAATTAAAGAAAACAAAAACATGTCACGATCACAAATAAAGCTATATCTGTAATCACGCTTAAACTCAAAGTTCGAACAATGAGATGGTTCGATGAACTATCCTCGATACGAATTATTTTAGACTTCTGCTTTAACTAACAGACTGTGTTCAGATATAACTTACTTAGCAGACGGTTAAAAGACTAGATTCATGAAATTACACATTATTGAAAGGCATCACTTCTTGGCTCAGTATTTCCCTTCTTTCCCTTTGTTGTTTCAGCCTTTCTTGCCTTTTCCACGCACTAAATCGCCGTTGTTTTGTTTCGTTTACTCTAGTTTTAACTATTGAAGTAGGTGGTTGGCGGGCGCTCTGATGCGGTTTGCTTCTTCTTTCTTATCGAACGTCCATGGTGCAATCTGTCCTCCTTATTTTCTTTGCACATTATGTTATTCTCTATATTATTATATAGTGCGGTAAAAATTCGTGTCGCAACTTATTGTCAAATATTTCATCAGCGGTCGAACATAAACTCTCCTGCAATTGCACAATGACTTGTTTCAATTTGTCTTAACGGGTCAATATTTTTTTAACCGTCTGTTTATTGTATTCTAGAAAATTCTTTAAAAAATACTAATGAAAAACCCACGTGGGTGATCTGGGGCAATATCGCTTGAATTAAAAAGCAAGCCTGCCATTTTTTTCCTACTTGGGACATTATACTTATTGAACGCATATTTTGAAAACCTTTAGCAAAAAAAGTTTTCACCATTATTTCTTGAAATAAATTTTGCAAACTAAAAGGTGTCATTGGTGAGCTGTGACGTAGACCATATGAATATTATGCAAACTGTAATAAAGGCGGTAAGTGCTGTGAACAGTTTATTATTTTTATTTATTTTTAGGCATGACTGCGTAACATTTTATGAATAATATAAATAAGTGAAAAATCTTTTTCTTCTTTAAAATCTAACCTCAATTGATGTGGAAAAACATTATTAAGTTAAGACAAATTGATACAAAATGCTGTGCAAAGTATTGATGCCATTGATTCACCCGTTAAAGAGATACTTCACGATAAGTTGTACTACGAATTTTTGACCGCACTTTAATGTCTGCTACTTCATAGGGATACACGTTCTCGCGTGCCTTTAGGCCCTTTCAATTCAGAGTTCATGCACCACCTGCTGGTTTCCAGTGCTTTAATCTATCCCACCGACGTACTTTCCCTCAACCAACCCACTTGGAGATACATAATCGAATAAAAACTAGAGCATAGAAAACCTTTTTTTAATTATAATAGTTATTAACAATGGCACCGCTTTTAAAATGGACATTCCTCCAGAGAGGTATACTTACAAGTTTCTTTGAACACAATTCGGAGTCAGATTGAACACCTGTACTTTTTTTACTTCAATTTCAAAGAAAAAACAAACATGGATAGATGTTTTCGTCTACACCTAAGGTGTAATCAGTGTAAAGTGTGCCTAATGTGTGGTGTAGAAAGCAATGCACTGTAATTGCCAAAGAAACACGATTAAAAAGTAAATCATACTTAAACATATTTTAAAGCGTAAGTCAAGCATGGACATTTTGACTTTGTTTCTTTTTGAGAAGCATACAGACAGACCGATATGAAGACAGACATTTGGACAGCCTTTATTGTAAGAGATACAACAAATGCGTGCAGACAAGCATAAAAGAACATTGAAAGGTGTGCCTGTCTGGGATTTTTTTTCGCTTTTGTTTTCTGCATTACTTTGGGCTTTCTACTTTTTTAGTTGTTGTGTACTCTTAACCTGTGACCTCTGTTGGGTTTTTCCAGTTGGGTTTATTATTTTCTCCCCCCAAGTGCATTAATGTATTCCATGAAGCAGATGTCATGGTAACGCTTTTTAACAAGCTGTAAATGCTGAACAAATAAACGTATGAACGGGCGCCAAGAATACAAGGACACTCATGACGGCCTTGTGACTTGAGCAAGTTCTCTAGAGGCAGATAGATTACAAAACGCACATCAGAGGTAGGAGAGCTATTTAATGAAGGATAATATCGCTTTTTTGAGGATGTCTACCTGGGCTCATAATCTGAAATGTTTCCCTGGCTCGTAACGTTATGCAAGCCTACTTTCGTCAGCATAAACCGTTATTTCTCACGGAACTCAGGTTGCAAGAGTGCACAAATGTCAAGGTCGCTGAGGTACGGTTGGCAACAAAGGTGAATTTTTAAGGAAGGGAAGCAGTGATTATTCGATTTGTGAACATTTTGACCTTGATAATAATATCATTAAAATCACTTTAGTGAAATTTTCAAACTTCTCCAAGCTTGGTTTTCTGCTTTCAGAACTTAATTTTTTTTTCGCTATCTTTGTTAGTGCTAGTTCAGAAACAGCGACCATTTTTGTTTTCGCCCTGATTTGACCAAATTTTTACACTATATTATCACCTGTGTTGGCAATTAATCACTGGCTTTGACGCATCACCGTTGCACCCAGAAGAAGTGCAATGGGGAGATCATGATATCTCGTCCACGTCTTTCTGTAACAGAACGATGTAGGGCATGTCAAATTTATGATTCAGCTCAAGTTGATCAGGCATGGTCGAAAAGGTCTGTACCTTAGCCTTGAAATCAAAATAGGATTTTAGATTTTTCGATGGTAATGTAAACAATTAAAAATGACTGACAATCAGTTGAATCGGGGTTTAAAGTCAAGAAAGGACATAATTTACAATAATTTTATTTTTCTTTCAAGATTTTTTTTTGCCCACCACAGTGTTCTTGTACAAAATTTTAAAAAAGAGGGTTGTGTTCATTGTGGGCACTGCCTTCGAAATTGCCATTACTGTTACGAGCAGAACTCAAAATCCAACGAAATATGAAAATAAGGAATAGCAATTTGAGGTTAAGAATCAGATACGGTCGTTTTTAAGGTAAATTGTTGTTGTGGATCTCTGCAACCGGCTAACTGGATCTGAGATACTGGCTAACTGAATATCTGCAACTGGCTAACTGGATGTGTGACATTGGCTAACTGGATTTCTGGCACTGGCTATCACCAACACGCACGGCTGTAAGAAAACTAGTTTATGGCGGGTTGGCACGATAATGGCTACATTTCAATGGAGCTCACGTGGAGTGAAGTCCAACCCTAGCTTAGTATTATAACGATGTATCCGCTGCTAAATAATTTACATGATGCCAAGCAGGGTAGGTGACCATACGTGCAAAAACAAAGAGAGACTGGAACGTGTGAACGGACGAATTTTATCGAACTGTGTAGTCTGTTCACACGTTCCAGTCTATCGTCCAGTTTTCTTTCGATCGGGGAGATTCCTCGTCCTAAAGATTCTCGTGGCCAAAAGGTACGGTGTTTGCCTTTCTTTCTAATAGGTCCTAGATTCGAAACTTGACAGCGACAGAAAACATTTTCTTCTCTAAAATGTTCTCTTTTCATCTTCTTTCCTGTTCTCTAGACGTTCTGGCATCTGCTTTCATCTCCACTTCCTCTCATTCCCTACTACATAGCTCCCCCCCCCCTCGGCCTTCGGGCTGCTCTTTCCTTCACTCCTGACTCTTTCTATGTGTACTGCTCCCCCAGGCTCCTTCTATGCACCTGCCAGCCACCTACCTTGTAAATTTTAACTACTATTAATAACTAGCAGAGCAGTGTCTTTACAAAAGGATGGTCTTACAGTACATGCACCTTGTTCTGTAAGTAATTTCAGTATGGTAGGAATAAAGTTTGAGTCTCGCCTGGGTGGCGGCGGAAGCCTTCTCTTATCGATTTTAGGACCACCAATTAGGGGGGAGGGTAACAGAAAGGGGAGATGAAAACAGATAACAGAACATAGTTACAGAGCAGAAAGGGAGGTGAAAGGAGAACATGCTTTCAGTTAGAAGAAAACATTCCGTGGCTGTAAGGTTTCGAGCCAGGGACCTAATGAATGAGAGGCGAACATTGTACCTTTACACCACAAGAGCCCCGCCCTCACCCCCTCCCCTGTACATTATAAAACAGTGTCTTTAGAAAAGGGTGGCCATACTGTACCTTGTTGTATGTGGAAATAGAAGCTTGACCTGACTGCAGATGTGCAACGCAGCAAATGACCCTAATACATGTACCCAACTTCACCATTGACGATCAATCAAATAATAAATAGCTAAAATTTACATAATATCGCTTCAAATCAGGTTCTTCGCCAGCTAGCTTGCTTATTTTGAGACGCTAATTACGTATATTAAATCAGTTTTTAGTATTTACATGCAATAATTCTTTAAAATATTTTGCACCCTACGTTAAATCCTCCGCGGCGGCACATTTTCAAGTGATTCTACGTCACATTTCTTATATCAGGCCTTTTGTGAAATCATAAAGGCTATGAATATTTATTTCTTCTTCTCTTGTTTTTAACAGTCAATGTGTTGTTAAACAAAGTAATTACCGCGGAGACAATAGGGGAACTGGAATATGGCTACATAAACGGATGAACTGACAGGGGGCGCAGAAAGAGGGTATTTCCAGATCATCAGTCACAGATTGTCAGTATAAGTTGGCTTTACCTAGGCTATTACTATTATATTATATCTTTATACTTGTAGGTGAATGTTTGTGACAATTTTCATTTTGATGAAAGTTTGTTGGGAGGGGGGGGGGGGGTTGGCCTCCTCTTAGCAAGAGTGTAATTGGCTTCTGGGCCATTTTGATGGAATATTTTGTTTGTTTTGAATCATCATCATCATCATCATCATCATCATCATCATCATCATCATCATCATCATCATCATCATCATCAATGCCTTTCACCCCTGGCAGGGTATAGGCCACTTACAAGCTCCTTCCGTTTATCTCTGTCTTTGGCCATCCTTCCAAGCTTGTTCCAAGTGAGCTTCATCTCTCTCAAGTAACCTTCCACGCATCTCCTCCATGTTTCCCGTGGCGAACCCCTGCCTCCTTGTGGGTTCCACTGCAGTGACTGCCTTGTGATGTTTCCGCTGGGCTTTCTTAAGGTGTGTCCCATCAATCGCCACTTTCTTTGTCCTATTTTTACTTCTATATCCTTTTGTCCTGTCCTTTCCCACAGCTCTTCATTTCTTATTTTATCCTGCCACATAATTCTTAGAATACTCCTCATACGTCTGTTGATGAAATTCTGGACTTTATTCAGTACTGTCTTCGTTGTCTTCCAAGTTTCGCAGCCGTAGAGGAGCACAGACCTGACGTTGGGGTTAAAGAGTCGAATCTTGTTGTTTTGAATTATAGTTTTGTCAGTTCAAATATACACATAACAAATTCAAATGCCGCATAGAAAGACCAAATTACACCTAACAAATCCAAACATATAAATGACTTTATAAAAAGTCTTAAATCAAATGCCACATAGCAATTTCAAATGTAAAATTGGAAAAAAAAGAGGCTAAATGTATATTAATAAGAAGTGTAAGAAGTAAAAGGGTTTGGAGTGTTTTTTGCCTAGAACAAGTTTGATGTAAGCCGTGTGGTGCCACAAGGAAGAAATTACGTGAGGCAAAACTAGATCTAATAGTTAAATTTTTTTAACCCGAAAATAAACCCACATGTTTAAACAGAAACGAATGGTTATGATAAACATCATCAAATTGCTGGTGTATATAACTCACTGAATGAAATGTAAAGCCAAGTTTACTTTTATTTACTTATTGTTGCACTACAAAATGCTATGGCATATAGACTTGCATTGATCTTAAGACTGCTTCCATTTACACTAAAGTCAAAGCTTGGGTTTTTTGTTCCATCAACTGGGCAAGTGTTACCATCTTTTGTCGGTGAGTCTGCTGAGTGATCATTTAGTCTCTTCCTTCAGCGAACATATGTTTCAAATCGTATTCCCCCAAAAATACAGTTTCAATGGTGACATGGTATAGCTGTTAAGTTATTTAAGAGGCGGGACCTCCGAGCCAACGTCTATATCCGAAAAGACCGACCCAAACGGGAGATTCGTGTAAAGTACCTTTCCCAAGGACACAACGCCGGACCGAATTGAGGCTCGAACCCCCGAACCCGAATCTCACGATTACAGGTCCGATAACCTTACCACTATCCTACCCACACCACTAAATCGTATTTTCAAATTAAGAAACTTTTTCACAGATGGTAAGACAGTTGGCAAGAATTTCACCTCGAGTCCATTTGATGAAACGAAACTTAAATGAAGCTAAAAATAAACAAAGAAAATGAAAATGACAAGAAACCTGTTTAAACAAAAAAAGAATGGTTATGATAACACAAGCGTTCTCGTTGATGTTACGAAAATGTGTGTGTGTGGGGGGGGGGGGGAGATATTTTACCCCGAGTCTATTGATGAGTTACCATAATTTAAAGCTTGCCTTTATACACGAGCGTTGTTACATACCAAGCATACTTCGTTGTGGGGATTGTTGGGACAGTTTCTTAGAGGAATGGGTTGAAAAGATAGCTGGCATTCCCTCTACTTGAAAGTCGTGAAAGACAAGGTTACCCTCGACATTGACAGCAAATGTCATCGTGCGGTTCGGTCCCCCCCCCCCCCCCGACCCTGCACTACTCGAACAAAGCATTTTCCACTCCGTGTTCTTCCTCGGTTTATCTTCGTCAACAGCTTGATACTAGCTTCATCGATGAACACAAACTCATACCGCTAAATGTTCTACATCAGTCATGCTGCATATTGATGCCTGCTTGCTTTAGTCCCGATCAGAATTTCTTTCCGCGGGGGCATCCTCGGGATGTTTTTTTAATTTGATCAATTCACCCTAAAGGGATTCCGCTTATGGTTGTCGTCAACTCAGTTTGAGCATATTAAAAATGCTTCTCACTCTGAATAATCTTTGTGGAATATATTTTTGCTTTTGCTATGTGGCATTTGATCTTGCTATTGTGTTACATTCGGATTTGCTATTTGTACATTTGAACTTGTTATGCACAATCGTGCCCTAAAATTCCCATTCAACATTTGAATTTTCTGTGGCGTGAAACTTTCTATGTGGCATTTGAACTTGCTATGTGGCGTTTGTATTTCTTATGTGTACATTTGATCGGAAAAAACCTATATAATATGATATATATTTTTTTCAAAGGAGCGTGATCATTTAACTATCAACGTATGCACCAATGACCCCTGACTGAAGATTGTTTGTTTTCGTAGCAATGCTCGTTTATGTATGAGCTGTCTCTAAACATAGATTTGAAAAACCCAACAACTTTCACGAAGCACACAAATATACCATATTAAAATGTATTTATTTCAGTTGCTGTATGCACATGGATTATTGTTTCAATCAAACGCAATAGAAAAATTTAATGTTACAGCGCTTACGTGTAATTCCTCTTTATATAACACTTTTAGGTAGTAATCTGCTGCAGAGACGAAAATGGCTTATTTGAAAAAGTCGGATCGACAGTAAAGTCAAAACAATTCTTAGATCATCTACAGGGGCAAGGCTGACTCGTTTGACAGGGTATTCAAAGTGGGACAAAGAACCAGATACTGAGATACGGCCACACACGAAAGGTTCCCAAACAAAGAGCGAGAACATAATTAACAAAACCTCTTATTCAAAGTGGTATTACTAAAATGTGAATGAAAACAAATCCTGAATGCATGTTTTCTGTTGACTCAGTCAATAGGACTGCGACGATGTTCCCAAATTAAGGAAGGGAAGGAGTGGTTATTTTATAATCAACATAGGCATATTTGCCGTTCTGTTGTTAATAACACATTTATAGTAATGGAATAAACAGAAACAAGGGTCAATCAACATTTTGAATATTTCCATTCCGTGTTTTTGAAAGGCTTAAAAAATAACGGCAACACTTTGTCAAACTAAACAGAAGGAAAAATATTGGATACGATCAGATGACAAACACCAGAAATGTTCTAATACATTTTTTAATCATCAAAACTTTTATTTGAAATACTTTAACTTTAAACACAGAAAAAAGTTCAAAAGATATGTAGAATCAATACGGAGTTGTCAAATTAAAGAGACCAGGCAATAATCTAATGATGTAACAGTTCTAACTAGTCTAAAGAATAAGTCATGAAACGTTCATGACAAATCGGAACAACAATTCCATATCATACCGTCGCCTTCATGTGGCAGGAAATGTAAACTTTTGCCCTCCATAATATGAATCATGTTGATTACTAGTTCGGGTTTCCAACAAATATGAGGCCGGTACTGGGTCGCTGTGACTCATTCAGAACCCCCCCCCCCCCCCCCCCCCCACACGTTTAGCTTATTTTCGGAATGTGGACATAAAATTTAACTTATAGTGACATACCCGTTCGGCAGTGCGATAGTGGTTCTGTCTCCACTAAGATCGCCTAAGGAAATGGACTTTGAGCGGGCGATTTTTTTAAAGAGGAGAGAGAGGATTGAAAGAAACGCAATGTAACAATGATGGTCATAAAATAGTATTTCAATATTATTGCATGGTCACAGTTCCCGTAGAACCCGTTGTTGTAATTTAATCCCATTATAAATAATGATGCATAGTATTATTAATATTAACAAACTTAGTAGTTGTATGATTCTAGTTGCTTGTCATTACATATCAACGATTACTTGTATATTGCACAGTTACCATGCCTTGAATATGTGCTTTGCTCTGATTATAATAAACGCACGAAGTCGTGGGTCGTCTGTTTCTTGTGGGATTTGCACTACCTGTTGCAAATGTACGCATCCCGAGTCTGGTTCCACACAAGCGTAAAGCTGTAGTGTAAAGTGTGGGGACGCACATCCCCCCCCCCCTTAACCCTACCTGCAACGACAGCCCGTGACTATCATGTCCTCTTGTTCGGAAGATTCCAGCTCATCGTCTGGGTTTTTGTAAAGCAAAGCTAAAGGATTGTACCCGGTCGCAGCACAGACGGGTGCTGGGATGAAACCAGGGTTATTAGCGTGAAGATCGCCCTTGATCTGGGAGAATGTAGTCGCTGGCTTGTATTTTGCTGGGCAGTCCCCTTGGCAAAAGAAGGCGTGGAACCCCTCGGGTGATACGACCCAGTCGTCCCAACCGATGTCCGTGAAGGAGATGTAGATGGTGTGACGACAGCACAGCTTGTCACTGCACTCATCGCTGGGAGCACTGCGGCGTTCCCGGGATGGCTGTCTCAGGTCGCGAAATCCATGTGTCACTTCCAGTGATGCATCAACGTCTATTCTGTGGGACTGTTGTCCTAAATCGTACTGCTGTTTCCGCTGTGGTTGTTGTTGTTGTTGATCAGAGCGTCCTGGAATCAGAGTTTTGCTCATCTGTGTCCAAAATATTTCTTGAGAGACTGGTCCAGGACTTGGCGTCTCATGACCAGGAATAAGATGTTGAAAAACACAAGCCTTATCAGAATTCATGGTGTCCTTTTCAGAGTTTGAAAATTTGCTTTCATTATCACTGGAAGACGCTGCTCTTGGTGTCTGTTGATGGTTCCCGGAGCTATGTTCTGCGAACATATCAACTGTCTCAGAGGAGCCATGTGGAGCTGTGTTAACCTCCTGTATTGTCAGTCCGATGTTAGTTGTTCGATGGTTGCCTTCAAAGTCTGGAATGCTTAGAGACAGCAGAGACGTCACGTCTAAAGATACATTCTGCTCGTTCGTGTCCTGGAAGATAAATGATTTCAACAGGGTCCCAGGGTCACCCTCTACGGCACGGATGCCACTTTCACTGTTGTTGAGCCAATAAATGTTCACGCGCAGCTGAGACGTCAGAGAGGTCTGGCCGTGCTGTTGTAGACGCCATTTTCGTTGACGCAGGCGAATGTGCAAGGTGGCAGATGTGATGAACAGTTCGTGGAAAGGTTTAGCTGGGTGTTTGAGATTAGTTTGAAAAGTGAGGATTCTGAGCGGTGCTATTTCGGAACTAGAAGACAATGAGATTTGAGTTGATGGATCTGTGGAAGAACAAATACGAAATGTTTGTCGTTGGAATGAGATAACTCTCATCTGACAGATATGTACACAAAACCAGTCAAAAGGCCAAAAATTGTCGTTTACATTGTGGACAATTTCAATCTGCATTAACAACAGAGAATAATGCTTTCCGTTAGGACTCGCTGGAGCTTTGTAGAAGTGCAAGGGAACACTGCATGGTTCATACACCATAATGGACATAATGTTTTCTTCACTTTCATTCATTTTGAAGAAATTAATTCATGGCTCATTTTGCTAACTATTATTCAACAAAAATCTTCTTGCGTGTCAATGACTGTCTATTGTTTTCTTTATGTGCACATGTCCCGGCTTGTTGTCGCTGAGTCGTTGGACCGACAATACTGACAGTATATGAATAAGCCTTCATTTTCTTGTCTGTGAACAGGGTGTCCCTCGTCAATGTGATATTAATGCTCAAAGAGACTGGTAAATATATCCAAAGCAGTTCACTTACTCATGATCGTGGATAAAAATTGAATGCATGTAATAATTTAAATTGGAAAGAATTAATCAACACCCCTCGCCATCCTGGCATACATAAGGATACACAGTGACGCTACTTTACAAACCACTCTCCGATCTTATGTCATACTCAGCGTGCGCTTCAGTGCTCTACTAACACTTTTACCTCATGGAAGTACCAGATATGTATTGAGACAAAATAGAAAGACGAATGACAAGGCCCACTCTTTTATTGTCTGAGGCTACTTAGAGCCAGATGTGTCACGACACGGTGGAATTAGGCGCTTGTCAGTTTTCCGGCCCATGGAGATATTGTTATTATAATCTTAAAGTTTATTCGTTTACTTTGCTTCAGTGGAAAAATATACTTAAATAGAAATTGCAATATTTGCGATTGATGAAGGTGCGAGCCGCCTCGTGTCAGAGGTATAGTAAGCGAGAAAAAGGCCGCTAAGAATTGTCGAATTCCAAAGTATGAGTGTCCTTGGAAACTGCACATTACAATGATTTGAGCCTTTGATCAACTTTTATTCAGTTACATCAACACAAAAATGTGTTTTAAGTGGACTTATAAGGTGTTGATCGAAAAAGAATCAATAAAATTGATCTATAATCCTGTTTGTACTTTCTACAAAATGGCAGTAAATCTTATGTATCCGGAGCCAGAAAGCCTACTAATAGTATCCTTCTTTTTTATAGTAGAGGGTTTTACGGCGCTCTCAACTGCATAAGGTCATATGAGCGCCAAGGGGTGGGTGTCAACAGAGAAGTCCTTACATGGAATCAGACTTACTCTGCTCATCTCTATAGCTTCAACAGCACAGGGTCTGCTTCGACCATCAAGGCACCCCGGAAATAGCAGGTCACAAGAGTGACAAACAAACAAAAGAAGTAGAGGAAAATGACAATAGGCACAGTTATGAGCGCGACATGATAAATCAGCCCATTTACAATTCTACTGTGCTTGAACGAGAAATGTCCCCCCTTTGGGAATGGCCTAAAGACACTGCAGTCAGTGGCACTGTCCCGGGGGTAGTATCCTTCAACTTGGTAGGTCGTCCTTAATGGCAAAGAAATTTCATTATCACAGCAGCGTTTAAAAAAATATACCACCATAAATAATATTTGAAATATTATTTTAAAAAGAAAACTGCCTGGAGACCCCGCCCGTCCCGTTTCCGGAGTTTGTAAAATAAAGTGTCATATGGTCACAGAACAGATAACGGTTGTTGTGTAGCTTACCCTTACTGTAATACAGCGTTGTTTTCATCGTTTTCTTTTCCTGTTCGTCTGCTGGCTTGACTTCTGACTCTGTCCCCACCGACTCCCCTTGCTTTTGTCTCAGCCGTCTCATAAACTCTTTAATCTTCTCTCGCTTTGCTCCAGTGGACATTTTGTGCATCTTGCTAATACCTGAGTTTTTCAGATAACTATTGCCGAATCCGAGTTTACTCAAAATCTTGGCCTTGAACGCTTCCACTAAAGATTCATAGTCGGGAGACCAGACAATGTAGTCACTTTCGCTTCCGGGGGAGAGGTTAGATTTGATGACTTCATTTTGGCTCCTGTTTGTTACCGGTGTTCTCAGCTGAGGGTACGCTGGGATAGCTTTGGCGTGAGTCACATGACAAACTGGGGCAAGGAAGAGTAGGCAAGGGAGGAGGGCTGAGAGAAGGTGGAAGTACTTTGTCGAGGTTCTTCCTAGGCGAGACTGCATTTTCGTCACGCTTAGATCCTAGCGTAGAGCGTTCTAGTAATATTGGCTCAATGAAGTAGGTGACCACAAAGTCTGTTTTTCGTCTGGTTTTTATGGGTTTCTTATTGTACCTTTACCTTAACAACTGATGTCCAAAGGGTCGGACGTTGTTTTTGAGACCAGAGTATTTTAGAAGAAGCAGTGATGTCGTAGAATTTATAAGCTAAAAATGCATTCATGAGTTTTCACAACTCCAAAAAGTGGAAAGACGTAGATATCCCTGGTCTTGTCGTCTGTTGCTTTTTAGTGTCTTCTGTTGAGAGATCATGAAAAACAATTCCTTACGATACATCAGGTAAAACAAGTTAAAATGTTGTTTCAAAAGCCCTCAAAGCACTGGAGGTAGCTCATTCGAAAGAAACCAAAGGGAAAAAAGGCCAACCCCCACCCCCCCAAAAAAAACTAAACTTACAAGAACAAGGGTATGTTTGACCTAAGAAAAAATGTTTAGACAACAGCGTTCTTTTTGTGCTGAAAAAAACCCCGGGAAAGACAGAAACATAATAAGAATGACAGAAAAGAACAGAAATGGTTACCAACCACGAGATATTTATGAAGCATTCTTTGAGGTGTTTACAAAAATATTGATCTTTTAAGACAAATTGGTACAAGCCATTGTGCAAAAGTTGAAATTTATGTTCGATAGTTTAGGAGATGTTTGACAATAAGGTGCGCCACGGAATTATTGACCGCGTTATAATTGTTTTTAAACCTGATGGGCAACAACAGTAAATCTTTGATGCAATTTGGAGCATCATGCTTTTCTATATGCATGTACTACTTTTTAAAAATTTTAATGACATGTTGGACAATTTTTTATTTTGTTCAAATGTGAAGTTCTGTGAGTATGAACATTTCAATATTACAATTGTGTGTGTGTGTGTGTGTGTGTGTGTGTGTGTGTGTGTGTGTGTGTGTGT
>NW_004797852.1:241835-242705 GCF_000002075.1 Aplysia californica | reverse complement strand
TTGTTCAGAAATGAATTCTGTACAAGAAAATGCCAAAAACGGGATTTTTCCAAATGCGACATGTGGTCCCTTTCACCAGGCACACACACATAAATGGTCTTAGTAACTCAAAATGTCAGACAAAACTTTGTAATTCTGAGGTAGCGATTTATCACAAAATCTCATTTGTTGGAGTGTTTAGCTTTCTTCTTCCTTATTTCTTCTTTTGGTCGCACAAAACAGCTTTTGTCAGCACATAGGCAAAGTGACATGCATAATTGCACTGGCTTGCTCGTCATACAACACAAAAACTGCCATTGCGCTATTTCGGCATAATTAAACGAACTTTATCACTGTAGCTTGAAAAAGTACTTTTGGGTTATTGCATAAACCTGGAAATATGGTTTACCTAAATTTAAGACAAATAGATCTGCAGAACGTGGACGTGACGTCTGAGCACATATTTTGGTGTTACTTTACTTTTACTTTTTCATCCTCTGTTGCCGTTAAGCGTCAAGGGGAGATGCATTTTTCTATGGTAGGCCAGCTCCGCAGCTCTTGTTTGTCTGTAACATGATTAATCCGTCGTCGGCTTGCTAGGCCAGTCACGGTGTCACCAGAGCCCCTTCAGCCAACAACGTTTCGGGGTGACCCGGTCGACCTCCACGACTATAAGCGTAAACGCCTCTGTGACATAAAGTCACACAGTCACACCATACTTCACCCAGACCCAGCGATCCCCCACTTTGTCCTGTTTCAACCTCTCCCACGGGAACGAAGGGTATTTTGGTGTAAAAAAAAGATAATTTCCCAATGACAAACAAAAAAGATAGTGCTCAAGGCCATCCCTTTTACACGGATGTGAACGCTGAACAATCACTGGACAGTGAA
>NW_004797852.1:239728-241735 GCF_000002075.1 Aplysia californica | reverse complement strand
GTGTAGGGCGGGTGTTTGTTTGTTTGTTTGTTTGTTTGTTTGTTTATTTCTTTGTTTGAGTTATCGTATGCTTTTTTATTTTTATTCATGTACATGTTTCTAGCAAATTAAAAATTTTGACATTTTTGATTAGTTTTTTTCTTGATGTCAAATAATGTAGACCTCTACTGACTACTACATGTAAGTGGAGGTAGCGAAGGAAGTTTTATGCAGACGTAAGTTTTCATCAACAATGCGTGATAAAGCTCAGTCATGTATAGGAATCATATGAAACATCCGTGTTTTGATTTACGCCATTCTGCACCTTGTTGTTTAAGAGAAAGCTTGGTCGTATATATATTCATATATGTCTGTAGAACAGTTCATTGAATTACATCAGTCGTAAATATTCCAGAGAAAAATTTACATCTTTTCTAGACAAAGTCACTCAACAGCTGATTGCAATATTTAAGGGACATATTTGCGAAGATCTAAGCTGGTGAATATTGTTTTGCTCGTCTCGAAAATATACAAAATAATGAGATACATCTCTATGCTATCTTGTCTTCGTGTTGCAAAATTAGGCATTAGCTTCCACGGTTATTAAGATAGGTCTCCTAGCATTGGCAAATTTTAAGCATATTACCTTGGTTGATATTTCGTCATCATGATACATCAAAACAAGCTTAAACGAAAAAAAAAGAAGAGAAACGGGTGCGATGCGGAACTGACCAATTAAGTAAACGAAAACCATCATATTATTATTATATTGACCTCAGCTGTGCTCGGAGTAAAGCGTCGTTCTTATTTCTTAAATCAAAAATTACTAAAGATTGTATATAATTGATATGAATACTGTTTAAGCTGTAATTGCAGATCTTTTCCGCACACATCGACACAATTTAGAACATAATGTGTGAGAGGGCTGCATTGTCCCTGCATGCCAGGGCCAGTTCTGGCACATACGAATGCAATGTCCAACCGCCCCATATTGGAATCGGATTCACATCTGCTGCACGATACAGGCAAGCTCTTTGTTGGTACATTACTGACACAGGCGAGGTATACTTTAATAGGAATTTTAATATATTACGAGATCATAAACAATATTTTTCACGCTCCTAATTAGTTTAAGTTTAGTTATACTAAGAGTTCTACGGCACTTGCAAACATAATATGGGTCTTATAAGTGCCGAAGAATAGATGCGATACAAAAGAGTAACATACACACACACAAAAGGAGGAGGACAGATAAGCATGATACAGGTTTGATAGGAAAGAAGGAGCAAACCACACCAGAGCACCAGCCAACCAGCCACGCACTTTTATTTAATAAAATTCACGTTCAGTGCATGATGCAGTTGTCGTTACCAGCGCTGATGAATGAAGTTTGGTTTTGTGTTTTGCTCCTACCCTGTAAAAATATACACAAAGTTTTAATGTATACGTCACACGCCTTCAAACACGTATCCAAAGTGCAATAATGTCGTGAATACACCTGACGTTGTTTGTGCAAGGTCTTACAAATTAGTAGTCAGCAATTTTTAAAAAATCTTAAACTGACCGTTGACTATCCCTTGTAGTTAAAAGTCTTTCGTGCATTGCTGCCATGACTTCTCATGAAAAACGTGATGTGTGAAACCTGAAGTCGACAGAACAGAGCACAAGGAAATGACTTAATTATGTCTAAATGATATAAATGTGTGACAAATTATCTCTGATTCTCCTTCTACTTTTTAGTTGAATTTTTAACCTTTCTTGCTCTTCCTGGTTATGTTTTCCGCCTGCGTGCGAAATGACTTACAAGGGTGCAAGAGGAATGTCCAACTCACAAACAGGTTGACAATAACAATGTATTTATAGGATTTTTGTTGTTTGCTTTATACACCTTTTATAACTATCTAAAAAACACATGTCCATGTGAATTGATCTGAAATAGAGTTAATTATTTTTGGTATCTGTAATAAAACGTATGTGAAAATTCAAGTTTTCAGGAGAATTGCTCATATTGTTTTTTATGCACCCGCC
>NW_004797852.1:237039-239628 GCF_000002075.1 Aplysia californica | reverse complement strand
TTCACCCAGACCCAGCGATCCCCCACTTTGTCCTGTTTCAACCTCTCCCACGGGAACGAAGGGTATTTTGGTGTAAAAAAAAGATAATTTCCCAATGACAAACAAAAAAGATAGTGCTCAAGGCCATCCCTTTTACACGGATGTGAACGCTGAACAATCACTGGACAGTGAAAGTAAAATAGAAGCAACATAAATATGGTTTCATAGGAGACTGCTGAGAGTCTCTTGGAAGGAAAATAAAACAAATTAAAATTGTACTTGGAATGCAAGTCGTTGATAAAAGACATATAGATCTAGATATAGATATAGACAAATGCTGTGTCTCAGATACTTGAATAGACTTAAATGCCTGGAACATGCAGAAACCGATGGGTAACGGGGAAAGACCAGGATTGTAGTTTTTTTAAAGAGCATCTGAGCAAAGCAAAAGAATGAATAGAGAATTACTATGCTGATGTTTGTCCAGGTCTGGCACATAGTGGTGATGATGATTGAACAAAATGTAGACTACGAATTAGCAAAGAATGAGAAATTCATTATCACATTTTTATATGAATGACCATGCTTGAGACATCCATAAAGTACCCCCCCCCCCCCAAAAAAAAAAAACAAAAACAACTAGAACAATAAAAATACTACTACAACAACAACCAAGAAAAAACAACAACAAGAAAATAAAAACAACAACACCCGCAAACAAACATTAAAAAAACAACAAAACAACACATGTATTCTCTTTAGTTTGTAACAATATTTGTCACTAAAAACTAGATTTATCTACTCATAACGCTACCCCTACCCCTAACCCTAACAAAACCCTTACCCCTACCCCTACCCCTACCCCTACCCCAAGCCTTCAATTCTGCTCTGTCTTATAGTGGTCGCTCGTTACAGAAGTCCTCCCGATTTATCAGTGAACGCGTAAAAATTAGTGCATGAGGGTGCTCAAAACAAATTAACAGAATGACTGAATATTAATCTTTCAACGGAAGTCCTCCCAAAAAAACAACAACCCAAAACAACAACAACTCACCTTTAGTGGTATTAGAAACCCGTGTCTGATGTCAAATAATTCAGTCTTCAAAAGCATTTCTCCGGTGTGTCTCGACTTTGGAAAACTGATCTCAAATATCCTGCCACAGAAACAAATCTGACCTTGATCACAGTAGCGGTATGACCTGAAGATTTCTCTCTCGTGATCTAGATCTAGATCTAGATCTAGATCTAGATCTAGATTCTAGATTTTAGTTTTCTTTCAGGGAGCGCAAAAAGTGATGAATTGAATAACTACCATTGTTTTTATCATTTCATTAAAGATTTTTTTTCGGGGGGGGGGGATAAGAAATCTTTAGGGCAATTTCAAAACAAAGAAAGTTCAAGTGAGATGTCCACACAACAGTATATCCATCGAATTTTCTGAGTTTGAAAGGCGCACGAGAGCATTATTTAAACTTGCAGGTGCGTCACCAGTTTCGACGTAAATGTAACCATCGGAAATTCTTTAGTTTAGAGAGTAAGTAAAATTTCTAGTTATTGACATCTAGATATAGATCTAGGCCTAGCCTAGCTCTATTGATTTACTTCAACAAAGTCAAGTCGTTTCAGATTTTGCTTTGAAATTTGAATGCAATTTAATAACAATTCGGTCAGGATAGTGAGGCGTCAGATACCACGATGTGTTCTCTAAATGCTATATTATTTTACACCTCAATGAGGCCTTTGTAAGCAAGCAGATGTTTCAACCCTCCACGTCTGCGTTAACACGGGTTTTCTGGATTCTGTCCCAAAGCAAAACGGCGGAGATACTCGATAAAGTGTAGATTCTATACTTTTAAATAGGGAATCGAACTCACTTAATTTTTACAAATCAAACGAGGAGCACGTCCATCACATACATGTACACTGGTGATGCTACTTGAAACACCTAGGATTTGGAATATAAATTATTATTATTATTATTATTAAGGACGATAGATGTTTGATAGGACAGAAGGAGCAAACCACACCCGAGCACCCGCCAACCACCTTCTGAGGGTTTGTGTTTATGTGCTGTTTCATTCTATCATTACTCACTCCTCATTTATGGGCAATTAAGGTTAAAAGAATATGTATTGTTGTAAGCGCCGTATAACTCCTTACAAAAGCAAACCAACTGAGAATGTATTAGAATGCATCTTGACGGTAAGAGGTGAGGGTGGTGGTGAGTGACTGTGTTTTCTGGCATGCTCTTTTGTTTGTCACGGACTTTAATGTTTTGCAAAGAGAAATAACGAAACGTCAATTACAGAAATGGGTATCGATTACCGGGAGTGGTGGAGACAGGGAGGTGACATACGTTGACTAGTTTTGTGAGGTAAACAAAATTAGCCTTTGGGAAAGGGGAATGGGGTTATTGCCCATGAAAAACCTATTTGATAACCGCTAGGTGAGAGACACCGATGGCGGATACTATTTGTGTCAACCATAACAACAACACAATTGTCTTCCCAGCTGTCAGTCTCGTAAGCTGGTTTACCAAGACATGTATTTCGCTGTCTTAAAATTACAAAGTTCTATCTGCTCAGTACTCTAAGGTATCGAATAAGCGTC
>NW_004797852.1:229712-236939 GCF_000002075.1 Aplysia californica | reverse complement strand
TGTGGTTTTTTTTTTGGGGGGGGGGATTTAAAGTGAATTTCCTTCAGTTCTCAGTACCTCCAATGCAAGGGTGTTATTGTGTTAGCCAAATGGCATGAGTCAGTTTCTTTGTGTTTTGAGCGATTGAAATCAGCATCTTTATTGCTCTGTATGCTTCCTGGGAAGTTAATAATGAATCTGGGTTGTGTTATGTGGTCTGCTGGTGGTAACAATAGTTGTAAAGTACATATAGCATGCTGTAGAGCGTAGTAATATACACTATATAAATCCAATTTTCATTATCATTACAAGCAGACTGGCATCTTCGCATATCGGGCGGGCAAGTTCATACTCGCTAAATCCACCGAACCACAAGCAAAGCTTGTTTTTTCCCCATACCCGTCTAATATATTGAATTTTCACCGCAACCTTCGCTTAATTCTAAATCCTTGCGTGCTTTCAGGATTGTGTGGTTCTTCAGAGTTCAAGTTAACTTTTTCTCTTTGGATGATTTCTTCACAGTCCAAATGAACCTTTCTTTCTTTCATTCTTTCTTCCTATCTTCCTTTCTTTCTTTCTTTCTTCCTATCTTTCTTTCTGTCTTTCTGTCTTTCTTTCTGTCTTTCGTTCTGACCTGGTACCGACCGAAAAAGTTTATTCTCCACAAGTATCTCCTTTCACTTCTTTCCTGCTCTCTAGCAATCCCTCACCTACTTTGCCCCTCCTCTGGGCTCCTGACTCTTTCTGCCGCCTTTTTACTGCTGCTATTTGGCTCCTTCTTACAGCCACACCCCTGATCTTCTGGTAGAAAAGATCAACACCTACCCTTCTCGGATAAAAGCGAAAATTCTCGGAGGGCTCATGTGCATATTGCGCACGTTAAAGATCCCTTGGTGGTCTAAAATCGTTAAGAGTAGGCTTCGGCGGCCACCCGGGCAAAATTCAAAATTTCCTACCCACTGAAAATGTTTTATGTACCCCGTGCGCTCATATGACCGTATGCAGTTGTGAGCGCCGTAAAACACTTACCAAAACAAACAAAACAAACAAACTAACAAACCAACAAACAAAGCAGTTTCCCGCTCCTTTCCAGGTCGCTCCTACACCATGGGGTGCATCATGCGTCGGATGCAACAACAGCTTCTTCACGGGTTGGCTTTTGAGCTATTCCAAGGGTTTAGTTACAGCTTCTATCTCGGTGCGCATGCGTGACGTCGTGCTGTGTGAGCTCATTAATTTGCTGGCTCCACGGGAGGCTGTCATCTAGAGCTACAAACCCTAGCATACGCGAGAAGCTGTGCAAAAACACGCCTTTCTTTGTCCCCGCATGCCCATCTCTATCCATTGATGTTTTGTGGTATGTGGTCAAAACAGAATGTGCAAAAAGTGAGAGGATTAACATAATTAACTTGGTTTTGTTTTTGTTTTTGTTTTTGTTGTGGTTTTTTGTGTAGCAAGGTCGTGTGTTTACACCCCCATTAACATAATTTGGATCCTTGGGCAGACGTGCTTTCTATTCTGTCTGTCAGAGACATTCTAGGCTGAAAGGTATACAACATCCCAACAGAAAGGCCGAGATACCGGAATAAGGTTTCTCCCCACTATTTAGCATCGCTAATATTATCTCTCCAAGAAACTGATTGGTATATCTAGTGGTTAGACTCTCAAACTCGCAACTGTAAAGTCATGGGTTCGTATCCTGTTAGGGGCCTACCGTTGTGTATTTGGGAAAGGCACCTTAGACGAATTGTCCTCATTTCACCTAGGTGGGAAAAGCTATACCCTGCTATAGACAGTGAAAAATCTTGTCAGTTTGTTTTTTATTTGAGCACCTAATCAGCTGCATGCACAGTATGCTTCCCGGGAAGCTGATAATGTTTCTGAATGTTGTATGGTTTGCTTGGAGTAATAATTTAGTTTATAGCGCGTAGAGCTAGAGATTGCTGTTGAGCTGGGATATGCGCAGTACTTCATGATATTTATTATCAACATTGTTATGATTGTACTGTCTATTGTGAAAGCAATTTATTTCCCATCCGGTTCTTATCATTGACAACAAGATGTCAGCAAATAATTCAACATGTGAACCCCTGATGCTGAGACCGGAGGTCTACAGCGTTGACCTACATTTCTTGTCGATGGTGTGAACCTTCCATATATTTTTCCTAATTATCTGTCACCAAAGGGGCCATACCTTAGCCATTAGCCATGGGTCCAGACATGTCCCCCCCCCCCCCCCCCCCAAGGAACATAATTCTATTATGAGGAACCTGGCGGTCTCCCGAGAGCAGTTTGGTGACCGTAAGTACATCGGTTTTGAGAGAGATATGATTTCCAAGACCCCCTACACCTGCGAGACAACAAATTTAGTTCAGAGCCGATTTGAGCAAAATTGGGTCGAGTGTAACAATCGGGAGATATAAAATCAGAGTGAAAGAGGAGAGATAGAAAAACAACCAGAAAAGAAGAGAAAGTGAGAGGAGAGAGAGAGAGAGAGAGAGAGAGAGAGAGAGAGAGAGAGAGAGAGAGAGAAAAAGAGAGAGAGAGAGAGAGAGAGAGAAAGAGAGAGAGAGAGGGAGGGAGAAGGAGAGGGAGAGGGAGAGGGGAGGTGGGAGAGAGGATAAAAGGCAATAGAGAGAAAGTTAGAAGATGTGAAAAAAGTAAAAGATCAAAAGAAATGTAAGGAAACAACAAACTTAAAAAGGGAAAAGGGGGTAGGGGGCAGGCCGGAGAGAAGAGATGAATTTAACAACAAGAAAAGAGAAAAGTTGTAGATTGTTATCTGAGTTAAAACTCTTAACAGTAACAGTATCAATATAGGTTCAAAGGACGAAAAATAAATAAAAACGAGGATTTCTGAATTTCCTACAATTTTGAAAAATACGTCACCTGTCGAAAAGGCTGATCATGAATACATCCCTTCCAAACCCCCATTTGTAATTTGTATCGATATGGCTAAATGAAGCATTAGCAGTGAAATTGAAGGCTCCCTACTACCAAATATTTTACATAACAAGAAGGTTCTTTCAGCCAAAAAAGTGTCCGCGGAAGTCCGCGCATTGGTTCAGATCGAACTGCAGTCTTTGTTTTCAAGCTCTCTTTCGTTTCTCAAGAAGAAGAATAGGAATAGCACCGCCTTGCGCATCAGCTGTACCGGTTCACTACGTGCGGAGTTTATTTTAGTTCAATGACCGCTCGCCTCTCATTCTAAAGCTAAATTAAACGACGAAAACAGTCAACCCTTTCACCCGAAGAGGATTTTTGTCAGCGTTACCATTTTACAAAAGCGTTATTCCGAAATTTTAATTCTAATTTACACAAAACGTGTTAGTTTCACTTAGATTTTTTTCTCACAAGTAGGGTTACTCTGTTCGCAAAGCGGACGCTTTTTCGAAGAGATTTTGAGGACACTTTTTTAATTGGTTCAAAGAGAGGCGTGAATCATCTTGTTATAAAGAATCTTTGCTACTACCAAAAATCGTACATAACCAAAGTTGCATTAGTACATTGTGGGACACAAGCCTACACATAGTCTGACATCTAATGTGCACACCCTCGCGTCTCCAGACAATGGCATAGACCGAGCAACACCCTCCCCTTCTTTCCCAAAATGTACTCCCGCCACAGCCGTTTTTCATGGTTGTCAGTGTTTATGTTAATTCAGCTGGCCAATTATCTCAACAGAGAAAAAGGGGTTAAGGAGACATACTAAAACTACAACACACAGGGGCAGCAGTGTGAAAAAAGAATTCGCGAAGAGGGATATTATCGTTGTATATTCTGTCGAAAGAATAAGTTTCAAACTGCTCCACTAATAAGACATGTTTACTTTTATTCTCAGCCCTCGCTGATTCTTATTCACAACATGTTATACTATATCTTGCTTGAAGCCCTATTGCTACCTCCTTGTGGTGAACACATGTAAATACAGCATCACGTTTCAAATAAAGAAAACACACACACACACACACACACACACACACACACACACACACACACACACAATGCTCAGAGAAGTGAATGATCATTTTGTTTCAATACCCTGCTACAGTCAATACTCTGCTAATATATCGTTCCTCTGAACAGGGCAGAGTCAACTGGGCTACTGAAGTTTGAAAGCTATTATTTTTCCTTTCTGATTTTCTCAAAGTATTGGAAGCACTTGATTATTTGTCAGTGAAGTGATAAGTGATCATTCGGTGCAGAACATGGAGGAAGAAGTCTTTCGCAAGTATAATTTATTCTCTCCTACAATTCCGTTTCAAGAAACCGCTGATCACATCATCAACCTCAAACGGTATTGGAACAGGAGAGTCATAGCCTTGTTAAAAACCCAAAGCCTTCCATTAAATAACAATCTCTATCGGTAGAAATGAATAAACTCACCCTTATGTGAGAAGTGTAATTGTCATGAAATTGAAGATGAATTTCACTTTATTTTCTATGGTCCTTATTTTTTCCATCAAAGGGATTTGTTAATTCCTCCCAGTCTGACTCGGCACAGTGGCAGAAATAAGCAATGTTTGACACTTGATGAAAGATATGTGCACAACCTTTCATTATGGAAACTTTATTTCACAAATGAGTGTTTTATATGATTTGATGTCGGGCAATGGCCTTAAGCACTGAATACACTTACTATGACTACTGTCATTACTAGGACTATTTGATTGTAAAATGGGGACGAGTTCAGGATCAACCTCTCTGCACGTAGTGTTATGATGTCACAGGGGGGGGGGGGACAAATCCCATTGCGTTCTTAATTAAACAGAACAATGCGAGAACTAATATATCAAATATACTAACCACCTAAACGCTCTAGTAAAAATACACATTTAAATACCTTGTGCAATGGAATTGATCAAGAAAAAGGCGAAAACAAGGCAAAATTTGCAGACCTACCAGAAAAAACAACAAAAAACAAAACAAATTGATCAACCAAATCCAGGTCAGTCGGGAAGTCAAATCAACTCTTTCCATAATTATCGATATTTCAGGATGTCCCTCAGGTCAACTCCGGGGGTGTTTTGTAATTTTCTTGAAACCTTCCATCTGCCTCCCAAGGTTTGAAGCAAAGCATGGTGCTAGGCTCCTTGTTTGAATAGGAACCCACGTGAGGTTTGTACAATTATTTTTGTCGTACTGAAACATAAAAGTGTGTTGATCAGAGGGGGCTTTAGGGGTGGGGGTTTCTTAGTTATTTTCTTAAAGAATAAGATAATAGTCCACATCGACACAATTCAGATGCATTAGGAGGCAGGATTGCGACTCTATCTATCAAGGCCAACCCGGGCTGAGAGTGATACAACAGCCCAGCAGAAAGGCCGAGATCCTCGATAAAAAATTCTACCCAACCCACTCAGGAATCGAACTCAGGTCTCCTGCACACGACAACAAAATACCTATCCGCTACAAAACAGATACCGTCGGTTTCTTAGTTAGACATGGGTGTTTCTAGAAAAAAATTTAACGCGCTATTAAAAGAATATTTTTGGAACCAAATAGGTCCTCACAGCTTCGAAGCAAAAACTTCCTAGAGGTAAGACTACAATGGAAAAAACAACAAATAAGAATACAGGGTAATTAAAACAGAATGAACCGACTTTATGACGCATTGCTTCAGTTCCCAAGCATTGTTATGGAATGAGTCAGTGACCATTTGGAAGAGGAGTTATCTAACTTTTGAATAGCTGTTCCAGAAGGTGCTGCTGTTGCGTCGTTCTTCCTTGGAAGGAAATACCGTTTCAGGACAAACCTTTATTGTACATTCCAAAACTGGGTTCTTCACATCACCGCAAGCAGACTCGCATGACCACGTTTTTCAACAAGATGGAGCACAGCCCCCATTGGCATCTGATGGGTCGTTTTTAAAAGAAAAAGTGCCACAGCGATGGATTGGTCGAAAAGGGGCTGAAGACATTGTTCTCTGTGCCTGACCTGCCAGGATCCCCAGACCTCAAGGCGTGGGATTTTCTTTTTCTTGTGAGGATACGTAAAAGATCAAGTTTATGTTCCACCGCTACCCACTAACCTCAATGACCTTTAAAACATCGAATAACAACAGCGATCAACTTAGATGACCGTGATATGATGAAACGCGAGTGGGAAGAATTGTCTTATAGCATTGATGTTGCTTGTGCTGCTGGTGGTGGCCACATTGAATACTTGTAAGACAGGAAATACAATTTGATTGTGAGCACGATAGTTGTGACTCAACTTGAGTTTTCTGATACTTTTCGACCTGAAAATATTGCGTAATGGAATCAGTTCATTGTTTTTAAATCACCCTGTATTTTAATACATTGTATTTCAATTTCTTATCGAGGATCTCGGCCTTTGTTGTGAAGTTGTATCTTACGTTATGCAGCGTAACCTAAAAATTGCGAATTGTCGTTCGTATACTGGCAATTCGTAAGTCTATTTCTAGCCAAATAGAAAATCCAACCGAACTTATTGAGCCCGTTTTATTTTAAAGTGCGCAGAAACCGTTGCTCAACATTCCATATTATTTATTGACCTCGCCCGTTTAAACGCAAAAAGAGCACTTTGATCAGAAAAATATCCCTTTAATTGAATAGCATCGTTGGGTGCTTAAAACGACTATACATACTACGAAAAAAATGATAGAATTCTATCCCTCCAGGTGCAAGCATAATTGAGGTTAGTTATGACTTCAGTCTGCAGCGTATTATGAAAACCCGTACCTGTCGATTGTCAAGGGCCCATTCGAAAGTTTGTTAAATGAGGTGAGAGAAGGGAGGAAAAACTGTAAGAACACGCAAACACACTTTTCCCCAACAGACAGAATGAAGTTATTTAGGAAGCAGGCTGAGATGGCTGCAACGCTCCAGCAGACAGAAGGAGATACTCGACCACCACCCCCCCCACCCCAAAAATAAAAATCTCACCCGCACACTATGCTTGCATCTTATGCTTGCGACGGCAAAGCAAGTGCTTAACCTCTACACGACAGGCACCGGTGAAAACTCGATCTTAATAATAATGTAGGATCATAAGATTCCACGACAGAGCACTACCTTAACATCAGAACTCGAACACACTGTTTTGAAAGCTTTATTTAAATTATAGTGTCCAATATACCCTACCCATAAAGAGACTACAACAAAAACCGTACCAAACATAAAACACGTTTCATTAAAAATGATTTTCTTACTACCACTCTTAAATTGAGGCAAATGTATGCTTATTTCCATCTGTAATTTTAAGAACAAAACAAGGTGCTCCTCC
>NW_004797852.1:228439-229604 GCF_000002075.1 Aplysia californica | reverse complement strand
GGGGGGGGGGGCATTATCACAAACGCATTTCTCGTAGTAATCAATGATCAGGATTTTAATGTTGAAAACATCGGTACGGTTTGCATTTTAATATTGTCTGTCTCCGTTTCATTGGAGCATTGGTCCATTTTTCAAGTGTCTCCTTCTTAATAAAAAACTGGTAAGTTTTTCGGCACTCCCAACTACTTTGGGTCATAAATTATGCGTCCGCTTAAAATGTAACTATGAAGAGGAACACTTAATTATTATTGTTGCATAGCTCTTTCGTTTTCCCTTTAGTATAACTGCGCCTTAGGTGAAAAGCCATAAATATAAGTCAAAGAAAAAATGCCACGCCTTGTCGGGGCGGGGCATTATCCAGCGGAAGTAGTGGTGAGAGTTAAGGTGGTGAGTTTTGCCATGGCTTACTTCCCTTGATTTCAACAGCCCATGATCTCGACCGGAACCAGCGACCCCGCCATGAATCAAAAGGGAGGAAACTGTCTTCGCCCAGAGAGTGGGGACACACATACCCAAACATACATACACAGACGCTAACACACATAATATACACACACTCCACCGCGTTGAGGGATAAACTCTCAGTTCGAAGACAGAATTGTTTACGCAACGAAGATGTTCTTTTAGTTTAAAAATACCGCCCGTCTACAAGCAGGCCTGAGTTTATTTATGGTATGTTTATATTATGCGATCTATTCTTGTAGCCCCACCCTTAAATAGCACCAATGGCGCATTTATCACTCTGATCACGTGAGAAGAGCCATTTTGCCTGGGGAAAAGAATCTCCAGAAGGCAGATGCGCGATATGTCCCATCTGGCCGTGAAGCATTATGCGTTACACACACATTGATCTTTCAGCCTTTCAGCTATCTCAATTTTCAGTGTTTTTGGAAAACAGTGAGGAAATAAGAAGGCCCTACAAGTTAGCATCACAACGTCGACTTCACTGAAAAAGGTTACTAGTCGTTCCTTTTGACATATGGAATCTATAATCATGTTCTTGTTAAAATGTGTAGAAGTTTCATTAATTAGATTTGACTTTTTGGGGGTAATAATTAAGGCAGCATAGAAGCATATATACAATTAAATAATATACCCACGGTTATGTATCTGCTAGAGCGTGAAAATGAATGAGAGAGAGAGAGAGAGAGAGAGAGAGAGAGAG
>NW_004797852.1:213066-226713 GCF_000002075.1 Aplysia californica | reverse complement strand
CCCCCAAGTGGCGAAGCGTTTATATAATCAAATAATCACTGCTTCCTTTCCTAATTTGGAAACATTGTCGCAGTCAAATTCACCCATAGACGTAAACCTCATCCTCATAAATTAAATTAATGTAAAAAGACGCTCGTAATCACCAGTGAACAGTATGCCTAACATTCAAAACGGTTTCATTGCAACAGAAATAGCCTGTTCACCCCTATCGGACCACTCCATTAGCAGTTGCAAGCTTTACAGTGAGGCTGGAAGAGTTTACCAAAAGAGTTGGAGGGAACATGTTGCTCACAGCTGTTTCATTACCACATATTCTGTCCACCCCTTTCGAGCCACAGTTATAAAGGGGAATTAACTCCTAATAGTATCTTGACTTCTGCGAGTGCTTGCTTTTTTCCTCAACTGTTTACCGTCCTATAATCAGATCGTGACCTCGATTATGACACCGGCTCCAGGCTGTGAAACGCTAGACAAAAAACAGCCAAATATGAAATAAAAAATTAATAACTATAATGTTCTACCAAAGAGTTTAGACTCACTGGTATTATCACATGTAGTGCTGACATCTCTGCTTCTTTGATTTTGTTTGTGTATTCAAATCTAAAGATACATTTAATGTTTGTTGGAATACATATTTAATGTGATACTTTCCCGATTATTTTAGCGGTTGAACATGCATACAACATACATTCAGGATTTGTTTTCATTCACAACTCAGTGTTGCCGCGTCGAGTAAAAAGATTCTTGTGTGATATCTCCAGGCCCTATCTGTCTCACGTTGACTACCCTGTCAAACAAGTCAGTAGAGGTGGGCGGTTCCGGTTTGTTTTTTTCGGTAACCGAAGGTTCCCGAATATTAAAGGCCAGGAATCGCAGGAATCGGTTCCGAACCCAAATACTTTCATTATAGCCAGTGATGTGATTTCTTAGAGTAGCTCTATGATTTCTTCCAGTGGCTTTGACCCCTAGCCAGTATCATGATTAAATATACAGCAATTGGCAGTTAGTCCGACCCCTGCAATTACCCCCCGGCGAGTAACAATAAGTCTGACCCCTGCAATTACTCCCAGCGAGTAGCAATTAGTCCGACTCCTGCAGTTACTTCCGTCGAGTAGCGATACCTATGACTACTTCTGGCGAGTAGCAATTAGTCCGACCCCAGCAATTATTTCCCCCGAGTAACAATACCTATGACTACTTCCCGCGAGTAACGAATAGTCCGACCCCAGCAATTATTCTCGGCGAGTAACAAGTAGTCCGATCCCTTTGATTACTTGGGGTGGGAGGGCGCTACCCCAGGCACTACCCCACCCAATCTCTACAGTATGAAGTCAGAGACCAACACTGGCCTACACCGAGAAATGAGAGTCTATAATATAGAGCCTCGTGGGCAGACGTTGCAGCTTTCGATTCTGAATTGAAAGAAAAGGGAATATAATTTAAAAACAACAGATGAATGAGAAAAAGGCGAAAGCAACGAAAAAGTTTTGACACTGTCAAAGATAGTAAATAACAAGATGGGCCACTTAGCCAAAAACGTGTCCGCAGGAAGTATGCTCTTTGCTTCAGATGGCGCTGCAGTCTGTTTTGAAGCCCTCTTTCGTTTTTCCAGAAGAAGAATAGGAATAGCACCTCCTTGTGTGCGCAGATCGACTGCTGTTCATCAGCAGTTCGGGTTCGTTCAGTGTGGAGTTTTAGTTTTTTTTAAATTTTAATGACCTCTCGCCTTTCATTTTAAAGTCATATTAAACGAAGAAAACAATCACCCTTTCCTCCGGAAGAGGTTTTTTGTCAGCGTAACCATTTTAAAAAAGCGTTTTTCCGAAATTCATTCAAAAACTTGCTAGATCTAGTTTCACTTTGATTTTTTAAACTCAAGTAGGATAACTCTGTTTGCTAAAGGTGCACTTTTGCGAAGAGGGCGCCACCGAATTTTGAGGACACTTTTTTAATTGGCTCAAAGAGAGAAGTGGCCCCTCTTGTTATGTAGACTCTTTGACACTGTATACTAGATCGATATAATCTTTGACAATGAATTTGCATCCCGACTACTCTTTCTTAAGTCTTCAAGATTCAGGATAACCTCGATTTCATAACATAGCAAAGCACCAACATTTTTTTTCAAAAATACATTCTTTAACAAATAATAAGATTAAAAAATAGAGTAATTGAAAATCGTTAGTTTACGAAAAAAGGATCGGTTCTTTTTCTCAGACGTAATAATCGCAGGAATCTTTTCTGGAATCGATTCTTGACCCACCATTATAAGTCAGCCTTCGCCCCTGCTCCCCGCCCCCACCCCGTTACCTAAATCGTTTTTCTCTTTGTCCGCGCCTATGGCGCATGTTCGATTACTTTTCAGCCTGTTGATTAACTTGTCTCAGCCTGTTTTTGTTTCTGGACATGGCAAACATCCCCTAAATGTGTCGCAGTGCGGTGGAATCAAACGTCTAATGTCAGTTGTTGTTGGGTTTTTTTTGGCATATGGAGTTATTGGTGCCATCTTAAAGCTTGTTAGTTTGCCTTGCCTTCGAAGAAAAAACATCCGTCTATCTTAAAAAGACGTCGACACAATAGCGATTGAAGAAAGTAGTAGTCGCCTAGTTTCAGACATAAAATTAGAGAAAGAAAATGACTGCCAAAATTTGGCAACTTCCGTTACTTGAGAATCCTTGGAAACTGAACATTTACATATTTGTGCTTCTTCAACGTTTTTAAAGTCAAATCTACACATAAATGTGTTTATAAAATAGATTTAAAAGGTGTTGAGACCCCCCCCCCCCCAAAAAAGAAAAAAGAAGTGGTTTAGAAATGCCAAACTGCTGGGGAAAATGCCGGTTTCTTCGATTTTTAGTATTTTGACGACCGCCTGATTTCACCAAAACACCTCACAAATGTCTGACAGTCTGGGGGGCTGTGAATCTAGAGCACAAGGGCTACACGTATCAGTGAACCTCGACCCACAGGGGGATGAGAACCAAAAAACCCTTTCTGTGCCAGATGTATAGCGACTTACTTACTCGACAACTGAATGAAAAGTATATTTTTGTACTCCAGTTAAACTTGTTCGCTAATAAACGTTAATTCGTCTGTACTTTGTTCACAACCCGACGTTCTGTCAAGTCTCTATAGATGTCACACATATTTCGCCATTTGACACATACTAACAGAATGTCCAGACTTTGGAGCGACACGAAGGAAATGATTTAAATGTACAAAATTGAAAGAACTGTTCTCCGCCATTGGTCCCAACAGAATTCTCGTTTTGATATACATGTAGTTCATTGGCCTTAACTTTTTTTTTTTAGTAGCCGTTGCTATTTTAAATGGAATATAAATAAATTGTTTTTCAAAATGAAATTTTTATCTTGAAAATGTTAAAAAAAACTTTAAAACCTAACCATTGAACAAAATCAAGGCGTGCTGTGAGCAGTTGTGAATGCATCCAACTTGTACTTCGCGTGTTCCTTTGACCTTTTGTAGTTATGAGCGCCGTAAAACTCTTACTAATTTAAACCTCGACAGGAAGGAAGAAACACAACGTTGTTACGATTGGGTGGGGGCTCTCGTGGTCTAGAAGCAACGCTGATCGCCTCTCATTCAATAGGTCCCGGGTTCGTATTCTGACCGCGAAAGAAAAGTTTCTTCTCCAAACACGTTTTTCTGTTTTCCTCCTTTCTTGCTTTCTCATAATGTTCCATCGTCTGCTTTCGTCTCTACTTTCTGCCCCCACCCCCACCTGCTCTTCACCACCTCCTCTGGGCTACTGCTGCCTGTCCACTGCTACTACTTGGCTCCTTCTAACCGCTGTCTTTCAGTCACATACCTGTTCTTTTGGTAGGAAAGATCTAACCCATAGCCTTCTTGGATATCGGAAAAAAAATCTCGGAGTTGCACATGTCAAAAATCCCTGGGTAATCCTAAAATGGATAAGAGTAGGCTTCGGCCGCCACCCGGGCAAAAAATAAAAATTCCTACCAAACAGAAAATGTTTGTTTCCTGCGCGCTCATTTGACCTTATGCATTTGAGAGCGTCGTAAAACATTTACCAAAACAAACAAACGGTTGAGTTTCTTTTTTCATAATAATAACAATTTGACACAATAGACTGGGTATATACTGGCGATCAAAATATAAGTAGGGGGTTTCATGAAAATTTGAAAACCATTAAGTAGACCAAAATACATGTCATTAGGTAGAGCTAAAAGAGGTGAGAAAAAAAAAGCAATAATATTGGATAAATGGTTCCAAAGTTTTGCAAGTTTATTGTTGTGAATTAGAGCATTTTTGCGGGATAATTAAATTACATACTTATATAGGCAAGAGGATGACACCAAATTGTACCAAAAAGGGGCATGAGAAAGACAACTTAGCAATAGTTTTCTTTGATTCAAAGAAAACGCCCGCAAAACATATGACAGTCATACATTTCCAGAAAATCTGTGTAAAGGCCACGTGATAAACAATGTGTTGCGTAATATGCAAAGTCATGTGACCAAATATGGCCCCTCAATATGGTTTAAAAGTAACATAATATTAATGTTTTAAGTCAAAAGTGTATAAAAGTATTTATTTTTTTATCATCATAACTTAGCGCATCTAACAAACTGTTTAAAAGAAAACACCAGAGATCCCTTCTATTTGTTAAAAAAAATATATTTCTCCCCGAAAACAAGAATGTAGTTGGGTACGGACAACATGAACACAGAAAACTTAAAATCATGAATAGATCGTACAAATTGCCATTCGCTGACTGATGTCTCTTTAATTTTTCATGAGCTTTTAACCCGAATTATGGATTTGTCGAAGACATATTTTGTCAATCCCTGATGAATTTGAATTGTTCGTGCCTGCAATAGTGCTTTTTAATCAAATTCCATAAGAATGCAAACAGTGTTGAGCAAGAGAATACATTCTTTAAATCAGCAAAAAGTGATGCATCAAATGAGGGAGCATACAACCAAAGATCAGAGGGAAACAGAGGAAGAGAACCAGTGTCTGTGATCTGTTGCATGCAGGAGACCTAGTGTTGATTTCCGAGAGGGGAAAAATTGTTGTCTGATATCTCTGTCCTTCAGCTGTGATGTTGTATCCCTCTCAGCCCAGGTTGGCCCTGACAGACAGAAAAGGGATGTAAATCACCTACATTTAATTTTTTAAAAACAAAAAAAACAAAGAAGCAGGGCAGGAGAAGCTCAATAATAACAATAATAAATCTCAGAAGACTAACATCTCAGAGGGGATGTTTTCAAATGCTGGAGCAGTAGTAGAAACATTGAACTAAAACAATATATACAGGCATACATATCAATCAAGAATAAGATGTTTGCTTCTCCCCTCAACACCATAAGTATAAAAGGTAATAGAGGCAGCAAAAAGTAGATAAAGTACATAAGTAAACTCCCTACGATACCATGTCATATTACCAATTACCTGACCAGCAATATTCTCAGTCAACAACAAGATTTTACTTTTTTTTCATTTACAACTGAAGTTCAAAGTGGGCTTCTGAGCCACTTAACTTGGCAACAGCAACAATCAAATCCTCGGTCTGAGGAGATCCATACTAATTATTTCATATTTCAGCTTGCCTTGTTGCAAGATACACTTATCATCAAGATTCTTCAATTTATCTTTAATTCTGCACCCAATGACATACTGTGTAATGCTCACAGAATCTGGGTAAACGCCTTTTGACGTGACCCCCCCCCCCCGTGTCGCCCATCGATCAAGATTAAACCTTTTCCTTCTTGTATTGGCAACAATTCACTCCTTTCATCACATTGGAGGAGGATCAAAGCCCACCTCATTTTTTAAATATTATTATCCTCTGAAAGTTTCATTTTAGTTTCCATTTTCTCACATTTAGTATTCAAATATAAAAAAGTATCTTTGGCTTTATTAAGGATACAGTTGGTCACTCTCTTCCTATCAGAACTAATCGTACCATTGACGGCAGTAGTTTATTTACATCAGTTACATAAAATATCCAAAGGTACTTGCCGATGACTTCTGGCTACGCGGATGCATTTTTTTAACCTTTTGGAGTGAGTTGGGGTGGTGTAATAAAGTTCGATTTTCTCCTACAAAACTTTATAATCATGACATTTCTAGAGAGCAAAATTATATATATATATATATATATATATACATATCAGGGGCGGCTCGTGGGGCTAAAAAGTGAACGTGCACAATTAAGCTATCTCTGCTGAAGATAGTCAAGAGCATGGTAAATGAGACAGTGTATAATTTTAGGATCTTTGGGTAGGTGAGGGAGGACTTCGTGCTTTTATTTTCATTCTTGTTACTTGTCGTTTTAATTTCGAGTACCAAATTTGTTTGTTAGCTAAACATCAATTTCGTTCATCCTGTATTGGAACTGAACACTCAAGTAATAACTTTCACTACTCCACTACAAAACCATTCAAAGGCACAACTCATAGGACGGTCACCTTCACCTCCCCCAGGTTCACGGTCACAGAGTCACTTGAAATAGAGGCAAGGCAGACAATGAACCAATCACAATTCACCTGAACACTCCGCAGGATTGCTCCGGGGCTCACATAATATTGGCAAAGAATAGCGTACGGTCTGTCGCGTTTATTTTTAGACAGCCTACTGTGTGCTATGTTTCAGCACTGTTCGGCAGGAGCACATTTGGAATGTGCCGTCTTATTAATATTAACGTACCGCCAAACTCGCTACGAGTGTCGTCATCGCTTGGGTTATCCCCAAGGGTGATTTATAGGTCAGGTTACACTGTTGAATATCCTATTATGTTTAGCTAAAGCGCGTGGACTTTGGCATGGCTTTGTAGATGTTTTTCGGCGCTATAGACATAGAAATGACAGTTATGGCGCCAGTGAGGCCTTGTTTTGATATAATATTTGGCTAGCGTTTGTTTCTGGTTTCTTTTATTGGGTTGTTGTGGGTGTTTTACGAAATAGACCTTTAAAATTTTTGGGCGGCACTGCACGACCGTGCTCTATGGACGAACCGTGCCTGAATATATATATATCATATCATATATAACGATATAATTTGACCCGGGAGCTTTATGCCTCTTTGATTTCTTTGAAAATTGGAATATAACCATAACTTTTTAGAGAAGCGTCGTACAAACTCCGGGTGGCTTGTAAACTGTTCAGCGTCCAGTACAACTTCAGTATCGCGTGATTTCTTCTGCCAACTGCAACGATTAGCGATGGAAAATTCCGGTAAATAAACGGTTCAAACCACGCTACGCTCTAACTTTCTAAAAATTTGTGTGCCACGCATTTCGCAGAACGCGTAACTACACTTGTAGTTTTAACTCAAAAATCTACTTTTTTTTTTGGTGAGTGTATGTTTTAGTAGAGGTTTTGCGGCGCTCGCAACTGCATAAGGTCTTATGAGCGCAAAAGGGTGGATGTTAACAGATAAGTCCTTACAGGAAATCAGACTTACTCTGCTCACCTCTCTCGCTTCAACAGCACAAAGTCTGCTTCGACTATCAAGGCACCCCGGAAGTAGCGGGTCGAAAGAGTGTGACAAAAATCTATAATGTTACGTAATTCTCTCCGCATAGAAACTAATATGGAAACAAAAAGCACACACAGACCTCACGTTTCATGTTGGTTTTATGATGCCAGGCCAAGAATTAATAAAGTTATGAGCCGAGAAAGAGGAAAAACTGGGATTTTCGCACAAACTGCTACTCTCTAGGCGAGCGTGATATAAGTATCACTTTTCAACATATTACAGAAACAACATTTTGGTGCTTAAATTTGTGTTCATTGCATGAACGTTACCACTTCCCCCCCCTCCCCCCCCCTAACTCAAAAACTCTCTCTCTCTCTCTCTCTCTCTCTCTCTCTCTCTCTCTCTCTCTCTCCCCCCCTTCTCGGAAAATTGAAAATTTGCATTTCTTTCCTGTGATCAAGTAACAGATTTTCTTTTTCGATTCTTAGTTGTTAAAAAATGACAATGAGGCCTCTGTTTTATAAAAGTCTCCTACAGCATTTAAATATTTTAACCAAAGAAAGATGGACAGTATAACTAAACATCAGAGAAATTGAACAACCAGCATGCTCTGCGCGTTTCTGCTCTTTGCAAGGAGATTCAACGTCAACAGAAAAACTGTTCTCATTGTTATTGATACTGTTGTTATGTTTAAGAAGAGCGGCCAACACCACACGAAGAGACAAAATAAAAAATGAAATCATTAGGGAGACGGTAGGAGCAACCACACATTGAAAAACAAAAGATCATGTGGTTCTGACACCTCAAACGGATGCCCTCAAAACAACCAGCTCTGATGGAATCATCATCATCCAGTGCCACATCTGCGAAAGACATCGGCGATCATGGTTCTCCGTTCAATCCTTTGCTCGGATGCTCTCAAAAAGAGCTACGTGTCCCTGATCTTTCCCTGTTACCCATTTGTTTACGTTCCCTAAGTATGTTGTTCTGGGCCTACCCCTGCCTCGCTTGCCCTCAATTTTGCCAGTGCCCTCAATTTTTCTGAAGGCATATAACATCAAATAGTCTGGCTGTAGAGCCAGTGGAAGACCAAAGCGACGCTGGAGTGAATCTGTAGCAGACACCCTCAGCGCTCACGGGATGTCCCTCCTACACTCGCCTTGCTCCAGACAGACGCCTGTATCTCCCCGCGATACCGGTACAGGAGGTAGAAAAAAAGTAAAGTAAATGTAAGACACTGTTGTTGTTGCTGTTGTGTTGTTGTTGTTGTTTCTCTTTTTCTTCTTCTTCTTCTTCTTCTTCTTCTTCTTCTTCTTCTTCTTCTTCTTCTTCTCAGCGTTGTTGTTGTAGTATTTGTTGTTGTTGTAGTATTTGTTGTTGTTGCAGTATTTGTTGTTGTTGTTGTTGTTGTTGTTGTTGTTGTTGTGGTTGTTGTTGTGGTTGATGTTATTGCTGTTGCTATGATCATAATCATTATTATTGTCATTCTTATAAAAATTTCCTAGAGCCACCTGAGGGTGGGCGCTGGAGAAATAATCTTTATTATTATTATTATTATTATTATCATTATTATTATTATTATTATTATTATTAATATCGTTATTATTATTATTATTATTATTATTATTATTATTATTATTATTATTATTATTATTATTATTATTATTGTTGTTGTTGTTATTGTTATTATTATTATTATCAAATCATTATCATCATTATTAGCGTTATTATTATTATTATCATTATTATTATTATTATTATTATTATTATTATTATTATTATCATTGTCATCACCTCTTGCTTAGGGCTTAGACCACAAGTCTAGACAGAAAGGTGGGGGGGGGGGGGGCTCTTGTGGTTTACAGGTTACAGTGTTTGCCTTTGACCGAAAAGATCCCGTACTGTTCGAAACCTGACAGCGACGGAAAATTTCTTCTCTAAAATGTTCTGCATTCACCTCCTTTTCTACTCTCTAACCATTTTCTATAGTCTGCATCCGTCTTCATTTTCTGCCCTCCCCCTCCCCCACACATGATTGTTTTTATCGAGTATTTTGTTTTTTCTGCTGGAAAATTGTATAGCTCTCAGCCTGGGTTGGCCTTCTCCTAAATGATCTAAATTGTGTCGATGGGGGCGTAAGAGCAGCTAAATGAATCAATTAACAAGAATGCAAACGTTATCTTTTGGATTTTAGAGACTGAAGACTGTTTGATTTCCTTAAAATGTGACTGAAAGATTTGTACCACTAGAACTATATTATTACATGTGAGGCGTGCAGACAAAGTGAATTACTTCTCACAGTCCACGAATCGAGATGTTGGTGGAATACAGACACATCAAATTTGTAGATTTTGACCTGGTGCCAGTTTATTTTCAAATCAAACAAGTGTTTTATAATTTCATGTAATACATTGTTCAAACCCAACCAATAAATTTCAGTTGAATCTCGTGGCTTGGAGGTTAAGGTGATCGCCTCGCATTCAATAGCGCTCGAATCCAGATAGCGAAGGGAAATTTTCTTCTCTAATTTTTTCCTTTCACATCCTTTCCTGCTCTTTAACAATATTCTGTCGTCTGCTTTTGTCTCCACTTTCTGCCGCACCCCATCACTCTCTTTACCCCCTCCTTTAGGTTCTTTACTCTTTCAGCAACCTTTCTACTGTTACTCCTTGGCTCCTTCTTACTGCAGTCCTTCAGCCGAACCCCTGATCTTCTGGTAGGAGAGATCTACACCTAGTTTTCTCGGACAGGGCGGAAAATCCCGGAGGTCCCGTGTGCAGTTTGCGCACATTAAAGATCCCTTGATGGTCCAAACTCGGTAAGAGTAGGCTACGGCCGCCACCCGGGCAAAATTCCAAATTTCCTACCTACTGAAAATGTTTAGTGTGTCCCGCACGCTAATATGACCTTATGCAATTTCGAGCGCCGTAAAACACTTACCAAAACAAAAAAAAAACAAAAAACAAAAAAAACCCCAAAAATTCTTGTAGTATGTATGTGTCCATGGGTTTAAAATGCTAGAACAAACTCTCTTTGTCAGCATTTTATTTCACATTATGTTTTTTTTTATATATAATATGTATAAAATATTATATATATTATATGATATACCTGTATATATGTATATATTTATATATCATATATACATACGATATCTATCTATCTATCTATCTATCTATCTATCTATCTATCTATCTATCTATCTATCTATCTATCTATCTATCTATCTATGGATGGTTGGTGGGTGTTTTGGTGTGGTTTGCTTCTTCTTTCCTATCAAACCTCTATCATCCTTATCTCTCCTCATTCTTTTTTGTGTTTGTTACTCTCTTGCAACACCTCTAATCTTCGGCACTTATATGACCTTATTGTTTTGCAAGTGCCGTAAAATACTTAGCAAAATATCTATTTATCTATCTATCTATCTATCTATCTATCTATCTATCTATCTATCTATCTATCTATCTGTCTATCTATACATTGGTCTGTGCCACTTGTCACTTTTGGATCAAAACGGTTCATCTCTCATTTCTTGCAAGTTGTACTTATGGTTGGGGTTATTATGAAGGTCCCAGTTAGAATGACTTATTATTACGTCCAATCTTAAGTCTGCAAATCCTGCGTCACGAAACAACCGAACTAGGTGCGATGACGTCAGACGCTTAGAACCTTCACAAAAACATGCGCAATAGACTGCGTTGAAAAACATTTAAGCAAAGATGACGTAAGATGTACGTAAAGACGAAATTCTCCTCTCCTTTCCCCTCCCAAGTTTTTTAATTGTTTTCCCACGTGAGCTATTGCTTATTTTAGGAAAACCACGGCAACTCATATTATTCCAGTACTGCTTTTTAACATCGGCACTAATCTTTCACAAACAGATAATTCATACAAATCCCTTTTGTTTGTGGAAACGGTAGACGACTGTATCTTTAATTCCTTCGTTTGCTTTCCGCGAATGCTCCATGGGATGAACACATATGACATGTAAATTTTGACTTAAGCTAGAAATTTTAATGAGGTTTGTACCCACTACCCCTCCTCGTCTAGACGTATAAACAGGCGGCCATGGCTGCCTCAACAAGATTAAGACGGTAAGCCTAATGATCGGTCATACTTTTTCGAATGATTCCCAAGTCTGGAACTGCAAATTTAAAACAAAACAAAGCAAAAAGAAACAGCATTGACGTTCATTGCCATGTTCATGCTTTATTGTTTTTTTAAAATCTGAAAGTCAATATTTTCTCTCAAAACCGTCTTTGTCTTCGCCTGTAAGTGCATGAACATATTATGTTCCTAGTTATTGTTGTCTGGAGTTTTGTGAAAAGTGAAGACAAATGCTGTTGAATGCTGACCCAAAGAAACTGTTGTCATGTTTGAATTGTTTTATATTTTTCTGCTATTGCTGTTGTTAATCTTTCGTTTTTCTGATGCAAGATGTGCCAAATATCTCTATCATTCCAAATTAACAAATCTTTCAGCAGTTTATGTGTCATCCGTTTATTTTTTATTGATTTTGTTTCACTTTAAAAAAGACAGCAGATTTTTAAAAAACACGAAACAAAACGAAATATACCTTACATAGAAAAAGATGATTAGCGATAATGGGATATGAGTTATTTCGAGAAGAGAGGTTTCTTTCACAACAAAAAGCTATCGTCACTTCAGACAATTACTGATTTGTTCGGCGAGTGGGAAAAATAATCGTGATAAGCGAAGGTTTCGACAAGACGTGATTTCTGAGTCTTATTTTGACTGACGTCAGCTTCGAGCGAGTTGCCCTGTAACCAATTATCCCCCTATCTATCGACATGCCACGCGGACAGTCGCACATAGAGCGGTTCACATGGCTACAGGGTTGGCGTGTTATGCCCAGTGCACACTTCCAGTCGAACTCATTTGAGTCAGTCGGAGCCACATCCATATTTTCCAGCACGACCTATTCGACTCGCAAACTTGAAACAAGGGGGCTCTTGTGGCCTAGAGGTTAAGGTGTTCGTCTGTCATTCAATAGGCCCCACAGGGCTCGAATCCGGATAGCCACTGAAACTTTTCTTTTCTAAAATGTTCTCCTTTTACATCATTTCCTGCTCTCTAACAATACTCTGTCGTCTGTTTTCATCTCCTATTTCTGCCCCCACCCCATCACCCCTTTACCTCATCCTCTGGGTTCCTGACTCTTTCTGCAGCCTTTCTACTGCTTCTCCTTGACTCTTCATACTGCAGTCTTTCAGCGAACCCCTGAACTTCTGGTAGGAAAGATCTAAACCTAGTCTTCTCGGACAAGGGAAAAAATTCCACGAGGTCCCGTTTGCAAGTTGCACACATTAAAGATCCCTTAGTGGTCCAAAATAGATAAGAGTAGGCTTCGGACGCCAGCGGGGCAAAATTCAAAATTTCCTATCCACTGAAAATGTTTAGTGTGTCCCGCGCGCTCATATGACCTTATGCAGTCGCAAGCACGCAAAGCAATTACAAAAAACCAACCCATTTGAAACAGAAGCTTGTTTGATTTTGAAAGTCATAGTCAAATGCGGTAAAATTCAGTTATTTTGGGGCAAAACGATAGCTTTTGCTCCATTCATGAAGGAAAATCTGGGTGGCCCTGACTCAATGAAATGGAACCGATTGGCAGTGTGCACTGGGTATTAACAAGAAAGTGTCTAATACAACAATGACAATGAATGAATACGAAACAGAGGGGTTTTTTTGTTTGGTGGATTTAACCACGCTCGTCACCAGCTACGCCACAACACTCGACTTATCAAAGAAAGACGTAATAATTGCATGTTCATGTTTCACATGCACGTCAACACATACAATTTTAGTTAATTTGGGAGGTAGGCTGCTTCATCCCTGCCTGCCAAGGCCAAACCAGGCAGATAGGACATCGCATTCTAGCTAACAAGAGTTAATGGATAAAAAAACAAAACAACTACACTTTACAGTTATCTAACTCACGTCTATGCATGCAACGGCTCTGATCCTAACAGCTACTCCAGAGACTCCTGTCGTATCGT
Source organism: Aplysia californica (assembly GCF_000002075.1). NCBI lineage: Eukaryota > Metazoa > Mollusca > Gastropoda > Aplysiida > Aplysiidae > Aplysia > Aplysia californica. The sequence goes on along the minus strand of NW_004797852.1, from coordinate 213,232 downwards.
GAGCTTGTAAGTAGTTGTTAGTGCAAATGAAACAACCTTTCCTGCTCTCTAACAATGTTCTGTCGTCTGCTTTCGTTTCCACTTTGTGCCCCCACCCCCTTACCTCTTTGCACCCTCCTCTGGGCTCCTGACTCTTTCTGTACCCTTTCTATTTACTCCTTGGCTC
>NW_004797852.1:195566-210566 GCF_000002075.1 Aplysia californica | reverse complement strand
TGAGTTATATTTTTGCACAAATGCTGGGCATAGCAATGTACCGTTGACGAAAGGTTGAAGAGCTACTCTGCTTTTGAGTAACTTCTTGTGAAATGGGAAGATAGAGCTCTCTCTCTTTATTAGGTGTAGTCGTGAAATAAAATGGGGGAGTGGTAAAAAGAAGGCGTCTCCTCCGACTCGTGAGCTAGATAATTTCCAAATAATGCAACTAGGGACTTTTACTCGGTGAGACCATAAGGGTGAGTAAAATTCAGTTTAAAAAATGAATGAGATGGGCTTGATGATCACGACTTGTTCAAATAAAAAACATAATTTTATGTCTAAATTTAGCACCACTGACCACAACAAGGCGCTTGTATCGGCCTACTAGAATCAGGAATGTGACTGGGAAGCTGCTAGAAGCTTCAGCTGCAACCCTAGCACACCTTCAGGGCTGACTGAACGGAAAAGAACCCCTGTCAATGTTGTTGAGATGAGAGAATATAAAGTAACCAATCAGACGTAACTACCCACCAATAAGACCAATGTAATATCCTATGTCATTTGTGGAATCGATGCCAAACAGCATGTGCAACATCAGCGGCAAGGGTTCATGGAAGTTGGGGAGTTGTGTAACTAAACACTATTGCCAATCAACGTCAATTTTAGAAAATATTATGATCGTTTAAGATAAACCGGCTATTTATCTAAGTGTTGCATTTTAAAATGGTTGTCAGTAATAATTATTTGTACCTGATATTAGACAAGGCTCTTTGGGTATGCACACAGGATCCATGCAATGAGTGATTTACAGTATCCCAGTATACAATTGGTATGGCATCCTTCAGACTCAGGAGATTATGGATCTGTGCCGTAGGAGATTACTCGAGAGCAACGCTAGTTGAGGCTGAACAGGCCCACACAGGAATGGCAGTCCCAGTTTCAGTGGATGCACTTGTGAGTGGCGTTTTCCTACGTTGGTAGCCTCAGGCTGTTCTTTCGGCGACGGCGTTTGTCCTCAGCAGCCTGTCGCAGTCGGGTTTCACCTCTGATGAGACCAGCTCGCAGCGCCTGTCTCCATTTGTCGCGATCGCACGCCAGTGTCTCCCACCTCCCAGTGCCCATATCAAGCGATTTCATATCTCGCTGGCACACAACTTTGAAGCGAAGATGGGGGCGCCCTAGCGCTCGCTTTCCGGAGGCCAGCTCACCGTACAATAAGTCTTTTGGGATTCTTCCATCCGGCATGCAACGCACGTGACCAAGCCAGCGGAGTCGGCGCTGCCGGAGCGTGGTGAAAAGACTTGGAATTTGCGCACGGATGAGAACTTCGAGGTTGGAGACTTTGTCGCTCCACTGTATATCAATGATGCGCCTGAGGCTGTGCATATGGAATGCGTTGAGCCTTGTTTTCCTGTCTGCTGTACAGGGTATAGGTCACGCTTCCGTTCAGCAAAGTGCTGAGGACGCAGACCCTGTAAATGGCTACCTTGGTCCGAATCGTCAGCTTGTTGTTTTCCCAGGCTCTCTTTCTCAGCATGTCGAATGTCGTGACTGCACGCCCTATCAGTAGCTATCCAGTGAAACACGATGGTTTCTCTCATCGGCAGAAACAACCCCAGGCGTCAGGCTCTACGCCAGTCGAGCTAGGCTTATAACCAGTGACTGCTGTTTCCCGTGTTTTGCCGTCGCGATGAGGGTACGCTGGAGTGTCCTCTCCAGGGCGTAGGCCAGGGCAGAAGTGTATGGAGGACCAACTGTTGCCCAGGCAGCAGATCCCCCCTCTCCACCCCACCGATGGATCCAGCGGAAGGACCAACGTCGATACAGGCTGGCATCAGGGGCGTCGCAGGAGTTGCCGGAACGAGGCTGTGTATAGTTTACAATTAATTGCTCTTTTTGAGACAATAACGAATAGATATGTTAAATAATAAACCCAGTTTTAACCCAATTCATAGTCTATGAAGACCTAGGCTTTTGCATCAGTAGAAGGAGAATGTAGACAACATGACATATAACAATCCATTTTGTAAGTATGAAATTGTCCTTTTTCTTAACAAACTCGATTACTCTCTTTGTTTCACTCCAGCCCTCCCCCACCCCATGTGGAAAAAACAAACAATACCTCATATTATATCTCTCTGTTCCTTTACAGTCCAGAATTAAGTGCATTTATGTTATATGATTAAACAAAAACAACAAACAAATAGAAAACCTGAAATAAAACTGAAGTGAGCTTCAAACTCTTTGAAGATCTAGGCGTTGCGAGGGACGCGCAGCGTGACAGCGCTGCTTTTCATCTTCTCAAAAATGGCGGCAAAGCGAGCTGAGTGGGCGCACAACCATAGGGAATTTACGTGGGTGACATCACAGCTGCGACCTCTAGTACTATTATAACCACTTTGTTCACAACACTTCCTGCTTTACACACACATTTAGCATACGTTTATAACGTACGTCACAGCTCACCAAGGACACTTTTTAGTGGCAAAAGTAAGACTTGTTAAAAGAAATCAATTTTTATTATGACACTTTTAGGTACCAAATGTTCTCAAAACATGCGTTCAACAAGCATAATATCGTGATTAGAAAAAAAATTATGTACTTGCTTTTAAGGGGGGGGGGGCTACACCCACAAATCAAAATTCGGCTCAAAATCATGGAATTTGAGTTGTAGGCATTTTTAGCTTCCTCAGCCTCTCCTACAACTATTTCATGGCATAAGAACCCCCAAAAATCGTATTTTTTCCCATACCGGGCATGTTTGTAACTGCCATTTCCTCATAAAGTCAGTATTTTATTTTTCTTTATCCGCCGTTTTCTCAAAATGCTACTTTTCTCTATACTTTTTTGAATAACTCCACCATTTTTCATCCAATCTTCATGAAACTTTCACAGAATGAAGAGAAGAGGTAATACTAAAATTTTGTCTGTTGAATTTTTGATATATAGAATAGATTTTTGTTGGTGGTGTCTGGAGTGTGGATTTTCACGGATTTTTCGCAAACTTGAATGCTACCTCACGAAAAAATTCATTAAAAATTTTTTAATTCAATTAGGAAAAAAAACAACAGACAGATTTTTAGATCTAATGTTTGTGAACACACATGCAAAAAAACAATCAATTTCCATTAGCGATAAGTGCGGTATTCATTACATAAGACATGTCAAATAAAATACAATATGGCGGCGTATCCATGGAAACGAGACTTTTTTCTCAAATTTGATTGCGGATTTCAAGACTCCTTACTATGCTTGTTATATGTGTGAAATGTGGTAAAATTCGGTCCAGTAATAAGCGAGATAGCCTCCAGGTGTAGCCCCCCCCCTTAAAAGCAATATTGTGCCAGCTGGAAACCTTTTGAATTCTGTAGAAACCACCCTCTGGGCTTTTTAAAATTAGCATTTATTAAGGAAATCTCTAGAATACAGGTGTTTACAAAAATATTGATCTATTCAGATAAATTGATTCAAGTTATTGTGTAAAAGTTGGAGGGTTTATGATCGATAGTTGAGGAAATATTTGGCAATATGTTTTGCCGCGAACTTTGACCGCACTATAGATCCAATAGCATTCCTCAGATATTGGCGCCTCTGGGCGTTGTCACATTTTGACTGATTTGTAGAAGGTGACCCAACTGATATCATTTCGCGTCATGAACAGTCAGAGCACAATCTGAGCACGATCTTTCTGACGCAATGACTTACTCCCAACTGTTCGTTCTCATCAGAGATATGCCGATTAAAAGAAAAACTGTTTAAACAGCAAAGTACCGATATCGCGGACGCTCCGTCCATAACATTTGACAGGCAAGAGAAGCCTGAAATTTACTTTTGTTTGTCTTTCAAATGCACCATTATAAGTGCATTGGATTCGTAAGCAAACATAAAAGCAGGCTTTCATATGTGTTAGATAGTCTTCTTGGTTACTATCTGATAACATAAACGAATGTGCGCAAACCTAACTTTACCATGCATTTTGATGGCAGAATGTAATATTATCAATTTTGTGAAATTAGAATCGATGTTTATTCAGCGAGTCAGTTGTACCTGGCTATGCAGACTGAGATGTAAAGCATGTAGAGCCGTTTAAAAATATATTTCGCAGAATAAATTATGAAGACTAAGTGATACTATAGTCCTCTAATAATTAATTGATTAACTGGTCCAGAATAACGTACACTAATGTATTTTTTTCAAAGTGAAACACAGTTATTGTTGAAACAATTCTTTGTTAAAAGGTTAGAACATTTAAGTGCTTCAGGTGTTGTGTGGAAATTGATACACTGAATTGCTATAAATTGCAACGCCAAAAATAAACCACCTCAATTTTCCACCTCCCAAATGTAGTGTTATTTCCTTTCACGTTGACCCGACAAAATTAAATGAAAGCAACCGAAGTTCAAACTGCAGAAGTCGAACTGATTTGTGTAAAAGCTGTAATCTACCAGAATTATCTAAGTCATCACGCTAATTCAACAAAACCTGATAAATGTTTACTTTTCTTAAGGTGTTGCACTTGGTGGAGTCGCTCAGAAACCACCAACCCAGAGAGTTTCACCGCATGTCCTATTTCCAATCTCCACGACTAGCACGAATCATGCAGAACACCTCGCCCCCCCCCCCAAAAAAAAAATTGGAAAGAAAAAGCAATCTCGAACCTTCCTGTATGCACTTATTGCAAAGGTGTTTCATCACGCAGCTTCTAAATTCCAACGCATTTTTTAAGATTGTCATTAGCTGGTAGAACGGTTCCCTGGAGTAATCAAGTAATCCTTATTGTTTGAGGGTAGAGTGGGGCAGGGGTAGGGGAGGGATTGGGAGTCTATAATGGTCAATGTCCTTTTGTGAGGAGTTACTGATTTATCAAGACCTCGACGGGCTAATTTTTGTTTGGGGGGGGGGGGCATCTATAACTAATCATAATGTTTATGTTTTATATCTCTTTCAGGTTTATCTGTTGAACAAAGAGAACGTGCAGAGTTTCTTTATATCATTCTTTTCATGTCTTTTTTAAGGTGTCAGGCGTCGTCATTGACTTTTAAAAAACGTGCATCATAATGTTAGAAATGTTCACTGTAACGGTAGTTATACCAAAGGTTACTGGGGGTTTGTTTCTTTCTTTTACATAAGCCATCTTCGTCTCTTTGTTTCCCTACTAGATCTCAGGGGTAGTCGACTTTTAGTTCTTCAACCTGCAGTGCAACCGATTTTTACATATGTGGCCGTTTTTCCTACTAAGTAGAGTCACTTGCCTTCAGGCAGCCACATTCCGATTTTGAAGGTACCTTATTGTTTTCATACTGAAAAGAGTTATTTACATTTTGATAGGCATTAATTTTGAATTTTGCTCAAGTGGCGACCGAAGCCTACTCTTGTCGATTTTAGGATTACCAAGGAATCTTGAACGTGCTCAACTTGCACACGGGACCTCCGAGATTTTTCGCCCTCATCCGAGACGGCTAGGTGTCAGATCTTGCCTACCCTAAGATCAGGAGTGTGACTGAAAGACAGCAGTAAGAATGAGCCAGGGGTGGCAGTAGAAAGAGTCAGGAATAAAGGTGAGAGAATCCCAGAGAATGGGGTTGGAAACAGAAATTGGAGAGGAAAACAGATGGCCGAACACAGAGAGCACGAAACGAGGTGAAAGGAGACAAAGAAAAGAAAAATAAATTATGTTTTCGTAGTTACCAGGTTTCAAACCCCAGACCTAGTGAATGAGAGGCGAACCTCTAGACTGCAAGCCGCCCTCACCCCTCGCCCTTCTTAAGTATCTTATGTAAGTCATAACAAAAGATAGAACAATGTTTGCAGTCGTGAATAAACGTTGATGTATTTGACGATGTTAGTAGTGATAATGCAGGAGATAAGGGGGCCTTATTTGTGTTTTGCTGCCTTTGCATCTTGTTCTACTGCTGTTGCATTTGTCGTTGCAGTTACTGCTGCTGCCACTATCACTGTTGCTGTCGTTTATGTGGTAATTTCCTTAATGATGATGCTGTTTCCGCCTCTGATCATATCAATGACGATGAAGAACTGTGGCGTAGGTCATATGCATGCCAATGTGTGTGAGAAGAAAGAAGTCCTATGAAAAATCGCATCATGATGATGATGATGATGATGATGATGATGATGATGATGATGATGATGATGATGATGATGATGATGATGATGACGACGACGATGACGATGATGAACGATGATGATAAGCAATGTTAACAGTTGTGTTTTAAGCTCGTTTCTATGTTATCGCTTGCTGAACGCCCCCCCCCCCCCCAAGACTGTCCCAAGGGGCGAATCACATCCTTTAATCACATATCTCCTCAAAAGGAGTGACCAAACTTTGGAGCTAATAATGAAGCCATAATGCTCACTAGCAATTATCCAAGGTATGCAAAAACTTCACAAGGGGGTGTGTTTTCTTTGAAAATAGGACTATCTAAGTCTGCCTACATTAGCAGGTAGAATTGAAAATAACATCTATTCCAGGCTCGTTAAAATAATTATGTATCGACCTCAGGCGCATTCAGCGAAAACACCCTTTGTATAATCTTGAAAAACTTGTCTAACAGCGGCATGGTAACAACTTCGACCTCTGAAAGACCTTTCTTTAAGAATAGTCAGTGTTGCAAAATATGAAATTATGAATTCAGTACAGTTAGTTTACTATTGGTTCTGGTATGCTCAAAGTAAAAGTGCTCTCTAGTTACCTGATACAGTTGCCAACGTCTTAGAAGTCTTATCCTAACAAACATACCAAACATTTCCAACGTTTGAGTTCGTGATTTCAAAACTCAGTCCACCTTTCCTACGCCTGAGATATTATGTGATAATCACAAGTTCTATTAAAGTGTAAGCTTCGATCTCGAAATTTTTTAATTGCCTATGATATACTTTTCAACTTACGTATAATTACGCATGAACTTGTGCGAGACTGAAGGCAACCGAGAAACTTTTGGCCTCACTGATAAAGGTGCTCTTGTTTTGTCACGTCAATTATATCTCTCTGGCTGCCTCTGTTTTATCAATTATATTTTCATCTAGGTTCTTGACCCTGCTGTAATTAAAGTAATGATGTTCCCATTTAGGCCTAGTTATTTAAGCTGACTAATCATTTACCCTGGTAGTATTCGATTTTCGTGAATTTTGTCTTTCGTACTTTTTTTCTTTTGAAGTAATTTAGTACTTTGTTCAAAAGATGATTTCGAATTTGGAATACTTTGTCCCAGCAGAGAGCCAACTTGACTTTTGCGTGTTGACCAGTGGGTGGCGTCATGTAATTCTGAAGACATGATGTACTATTTAATCACTTTTGTATCAACGTTTTTCATTTTATCTAAATCAAAAACAAAAACGAACTATAATGAAAATAAAAACGAAAATGAAAACCGAAACGAAAGAAAAATGAAAACATAATCAAAAGCAAAAGCAAAGTGTTGTTCCACTTGCCATAACTCTGTTCTCTTTTACCAGTTGTCATTGCAAAGTGTACTTTTCTGTGATACATAATATTAGCAATTCGCATCGCCCGTTCTTGAACGTCAGGATTGTGGCCACTGAATAAAGAGAACTTTATCAGGGCAAAATTCAACGGCATTCATTATCAAAAGGTAAAAAATACTTTTGTAATTCGGAATGTAAACAGTGTTCATATCAAAGAAAGGGTGGTTAAGAGTACACCCCTGGCCGGTCATATGTGTTGTATCCCTGTGTTTCTCTCTGCCCTTCTTACTTATTATTGCACTAATTGATGACTATTTGTGTGTCGAAGTGTTTCTATCAATTTAATCAAGGCAAACGTAACAGAATTCCAAACTCTGTACAAACTCTGTTCAAACTCTGATACATACCCATAGTGCTTTAAGAACTTTTTCTTCCTTTTTTTTATTTCGCAAAAGTCATTTAGACTTTTATTGTGCACTGTACTATGACTGGTTTCTCAGCGAAGTTTGTTTTGTTTAGAGTTTTCTCTCTTTGAGCAACAGGCCACTGGAGAATGCCACTGATCTTTATCCTACCTTGAGCTATTTCCGACCGTTCTATTCCTGCTTCGAGCACAACAGTTATTTTGACATCGATATTCGTCTCATTGCATGAAATTAAAACTGAAAATCTTAAATTGATCAATGGCTTCTGCACGAGCAGATAACCAGGGCAGCGTTTTCTGTCTGGAGAGATAACTGTACCAAAAGTAACAAACTGTAGTATCCAAAACGGATAACATGGAAATTTGATACAGAAAAAACTAACAGTTTTAAATCTGCCTAGATTTGTTATTACTTTGAAAATTGATCACACATTTCGACATCTATACTGTGCAAGAAAACGTTTTGGGAAGGACGATCAGATTTCGAAATTTATTCCGATTCTAGTTAATTTCGAGATTGCACACATTTGAACAGCTTTCGAAACAAAATTATTGACCTACATCTTGCTCTGGTGGAATGGTGAAATGGTATAGGTTTTACGCTCCTACCAACTCGGTTAGGTTAATCAAGAGGCGGGACCGCCGAGTTAAACGTCCATCTCCTAAAGGACCGAGCCAAGAGGGAAAATCGTTTAAAGTGCCTTTCCCAAGGACACAACGCCGGACTGAGCTGAGGCTCGGACTCCCGAACCCGCAATCTCATGATTACGAGTCCGGTAGTCTAACTACTAGGCCACCGACGCCACTCATCTGAGTCTGTGGCATACATAAAAAGAATCAATTAGATGAGGGGGGGGGGGGCTGCCAACATCAAAAGGTGTTTGTTTTGTCACTTCGTTTGAATATTTCCCGCTTTTAGCCTGACAGGCAAGGCCGAAGAAGCTCGCCTACTAAATTGTAATGGTGCTAATTGTGTCGATGACGTAGTACAACTGATACAATTACATTTATAATTTAATTCCTTCGGCTGACTGTCCCCACGTTCTACATGTATAACTCATCTACATGCATAACTATTTTTTAAAATAAAGTCACGCATGTTTCTGTTTTTCGTTGTAGATGATTATCATTTTTCTTTTCATTCGGGGTTATTTTTTATAGAAAAAACGTTTGGTTTTATACTCTCCCTCCTTCATTGCACTCCGTTAGCTCAGTTGACATCATGCTGGTATCATCGGGCTTAAAAGAAATACTTTCATGTTGATTATTCCAAGCTCTTCATTATAACCAAATGGTGGTCTTCAGATATTTGTCTTCTGATGTTACACATTCAATTGCAATCTCTGCCTTCTGTCTTGAAACATCGCACAGTCCCCTCTCAGACTGAGAGCGGATAAAAAACTGAACGGTTATGAAAAATAAAGGGTCTAAATCGCATTTAGGTCGCCACGAGAAAACAACAAAGCAAAACAAAACAAAACCAGCAGGGCTTCTGCAAGATATTATAACACGAGTTTACGAGTATATGATTTGTAAAGGCTGTAACTCTGATTTAAAGTGACACTAAAGAGGCATTGAGCCACATAGTTATTTCATTCAACTATTGCGTGGTGTAGTCTCCTCTTAGCGTGTCGTCGTATAAAGTTTGTTGTTTGTTTTTGGTTTTTGGCTGGATTTATTTTTTGGTTGTTCTTTTTGGATTTTGGTTTTCACCTTCCATTTCTTTCTTATTTTAGAAAATCGTGACTGTGACCTTTATTTATCTGACCCCTTCAATTCTTTTCACATCATTTAGGAATGCAAGCCGCAGAAGCAGGGACGCTCAACCTAGTTCTTGACCTCAAACTCAACTGGCGTGTCCACACTTCTCTCCTGCATTTTTAAAAAATGAACAAAAGACTATTTTTTCTAAGGAAGCTAAAGTATTTTGAAGTTGATTTAAACATTGATGTCCATGTTCTATCATTCAACCATAGAAAGTATAATCAATTTTTGTAGAACAACCCGGGCCAGGAACACAAGACAGCAGGATAAAGAAAAACTAAATCGACTAATACGGAAAGCATGTAAAATTTCAACATCTACATTCTCCTACTTGGATTACATTACAGCTTGCATTTAAAAAAATTAATTCCATCTTCTCAGATAACAAATACCCCTTGTTCCCTCAAATAAAAATATCAGTCAGAAGTAAAAGACCTCGGCTTCTGATCAGTAACAAAGAAATATATAGAAGGTCATTTTTACCATCATCTATCAAAATGCTTACATCTTAATCATCTTGTATAAGTATACTTCTACCTTAGAGCATGCATCAAAATAACATTAAGTGTGTATCTAGCTTACGATTATTATTGTTTATATTGCTGCTCATTTATATTATGCATGTGATTGTAAACCTACGTGTGTGTGTGCATGTATGCGTGTGTGCATGTGTGTGTGTGTGTGTGTGTGTGTGTGTGTGTGTGTGTGTGTGTGTGTGTATGTGTGTGTGTGTGTACACGTGGTGAAACACTATACCAATGTGCCAGGATCTGGACAATAAAGATGTAACGTATCTATCTTATCTTATCTTAAACTGTTCAGAGGATATTCCTTCAAAAGCGACACCACCTTTCGCACCACTTGAGGTAAAAATAAACTCGTTTTCAATTCGGAACTTATTTGACCCATTATGTTTCCCCAGGGGTCTCCACCCTGTGTGTGTGTGTGTGTGTGTGTGTGTGTGTGTGTGTGTGTGTGTGTGTGTATGTTTGTGTATTGTTGCTTTTGTTTTGTTTTGTTTTTATTTGTGTTGCAAAAAGCCAACTCCACGCCTACCCTACTTCACAGAGACCATTTGACTCTCAGCCGGCCTGATCTCACGATCTCCTCATCTGAAATCAAAAACTCCTGTCGCATCGAAGTGATTGATGACATAGGAAGTGACCACAGACCTACCTTTACACAGATCACCTCCCCACCTGCTTTTGAACCACCCTCGGAGAGCTATGGAAGTTTGAGAAAACCAACTGGGCAGAGTACAATAAGACGTCTGACAAATTGCTCTCTAGCATAGCAGAAACAGATGATGCTGATCTTTTTTAATGAACAAGTCACTAAAAATTTTCTTAAAGCTGCATCTCAGCACATTCCACGGGGATGCCGAAGAAATTACCAACCCTTTTGGAATGAAGAAATTCAGACTGCTGTGGCAGAAAGAGAGAAGGCTGGACAGTTACTGGAAAACTCACCGTCACCAATAGCCAAAACACACTATAACAAAACCTGCGCTCAGGTGAAAATGACAGTTAGAAAAGCCAAAAATGAAAAAGGGCTCAGACTTGTGAAGATCTTGACCTTCGCCACAATGGAACAAAGGCTCCGGAGAAAGATAAAAAAGCAACCCCAAACCTATTTTCCTTTCAGGCAACACCATCACAGAAGACCAGAAGAAAGCCGAACATTTTAAACGGTATTTCGCCTCTGTAAACAGGGCAAGTAGACTAACTGAGGCCGATAGACTCCTCATAAACATGGCTAAGCTCGGAACTAAAATCCCTACCGTAAACAACACCCTTTTTGAGAAAGACTTCAACATGATGGAACTTGGACAGGCCCTAAAAAAATTAAAGCAAAAGAAAGCCCCAGGGCCAGAAAAAATACACAATGACATGATGTGCAACCTTGGTGCTAAAGGAAAAAATGTTATACGCCGCTTAGCAAATACCGTGTGGAGAACGAGCGAAAAACCAAAGGCATGGAGGATCGCCCAGATCATATCGCTCCTAAAGAAGGGGAAACCACCTGGAGAAGCGAAGAGCTACCGACCTATATCACTGGCATCATGTATCGGTAGGCTTGCCGAAAGAACGGGGAACAGCCGCCTTTACTGGTACCTGGAAAATACCAGCAGCTTGAACCCACACCAAGCAGGCTTTAGAAAAGGCAGCAACACCGAAGACCAACTTTTCAAACTGCATCAAAACATCCAGGATGGTTTTCAGGAGACTAAACACACTGTCACCATCTTTGTACATCTCCAACAGGTGTACGACAGAGTGTGAAGAAAAGTCCTACTAATACTAGTGAAAATGATGGAACTCGGAAACTTTATAAATGGATCAAGTTTTTCCTAGCGGATCGAAACATCGAAACAAAGGTGAACAATGCCCACTCGTCAAGAGAAGTACTCGGGGAAGGCCTACCCCAAGGTTCCTGTCTGAGTTGCACTTTGTTCCTGATCTTCTTCAATGATATAACGAACAAGCTGAAATCTGAAAGACTCTCTACGCTTATGATCTTGCGCTCTGACACATCACAGCACGGTAGTAGGAGCAGGAAAATTAAATAAAGACCTCAAGAGGCTCCACAGTTACTGTCAGAAATGAAGCTCAAAATAACTGCACGAAAACAGTATGCACTATCTTTACAAAGAGCCATAAAACAGCCAAAGAAAAGTCTCCAACTGAAGATAGGAAATGAAAATCTCCCCAAAGAAGAACAACCAACATACCTAGGAGTCAGATTTGATCAAAGTCTAACAATGAAAAGCCAAGTGGGGAGCATGAAGAACAAGGCGAAAAGAAGACTCTAACGTTTAAAGAAACTCGCAAGCAGTTCACGGGGATCAGACAAACAAACTCTGAGAGCTCTATACCTTGGTTATGTCCGATCTTCCATGGAATACAGCAATAGCCTACTGACTACTTGCAACTACTTGCAATACCCTTGACAAGGTCCAAAATAATGCCCTTCGTTTCATAAACGGTGGCATGAGATCTACACCTACTGCCACATGTGAGCATCTTTCAAATGTTGAACCCCTGGGAATTCGCAGAGATGAAGCAGTTTTGTAGCTCCATGAAAGAACCAAAAGAATGTGCCCCAACCACCCAAACAAGAAATTAGGAGAAACATGGAAACCAAAGAAACGAATTCAACAACAATCAATCATGCATTGCATTACAGAACTAATGGAGAGTCACCATCTACCATAAAACAGAAGAGAAACCAAAAGAGTCAACAAAAACATCCCTCCCCACATTTCTATGGTTGCATCACATCAAACAAACGACAGCTATTCAGATGACTGGATACACGTCTATACAGACGGCTCGGCATTCAAAGGCACAACCAAAGACGAATATGGAATAATAGTACAGTATATGGAAGTTCCAATGAGGTCTCTGCAGCCTGTGGAGAGAAATGCAACAACGACAATGTAGAAATGATAGCAATTGAAACAGCACTATACCATCTAGCACAGGTTTTGACACCCATCTCAATAAAACACAGAGTATAATGATCTTTACTGACTCACTATCAGTCTTGCAACCAATAGAAAATGATCATCATCTAAACGAAGACTTGACACATATACTGTTTGGCTCCCATCACCTAATAACATCCTGTTTTTGAGGCGACCCAGTCGTGCCCACTACGTATGGGATCGGCCGATCGGGCCGATCGCCTGACTCGATCGCCTCAAAAACAAACATGTTTGTTTTCAGCTTCAGGCGATCGAGTCGGGCGATCGGCCCGATCCAGCCGTAGTGGGCAACCCCGATCCCATCCGTTGTGGGCTATTTTATCAATGCCAGGCTCATAATTTGCCGGAACAACAAAGGGGGAACTGCTGCTTTTTCTGTCCTCATCTTTACTATTGTCATTTTCCCACTACTCCTTTTGTATGTTTGTCACTCTCTGGAGAACTGTTACTTCGGGGGTGCCTTGATAGTCAAGCAGGCTTTGTGCTGTTGGGGCTAGAGAGGTGAGCAGTGTAATTGTAAGCCTGATTCCCAGTTTGGACTTCTCTGTTGACATCCACCTCTTTGCGCTCTTATGACCTTATGCAGTTGCAAGCGCGGTAAAACTAACACAAAAAGAGTGGTGTTGAGGAAAATCTGTCAACTTTTAAATGCCTTAGGTGTATGTTGTAAATCCCCTATTATTTTTGTTACCCGCTTTACGCGTACGTCAAAGAAAACGTGCAGGAACCTTAGTTTGCAGTGACTTTTATAAATGGGCTTTTAGATTCTTTTGGTCGCTAAATTGTTAGACCAGCATGCAAAGACCCAGAAAGATTAAATAGAGGGATTTGTTTTTATCCCGTTTTAACCGTTGTCAGACGAAAGTGAACGAGCTATAGAGTTGACTTGTAAGAAAACGCATTAATATACTGACGAGCAAAAGAAAGTGGGCACCCTCCGTTCTGTGCATTATTTCCCTTCTTTGCCGTTGTAATGCTGTATTGTCAATGGATTTTGAAAGGCTTGCCATTTTCTCAATAAGTGCAGACAAAAAGACAGAAAAACGATCAAAAGCACACCTTTTATTAGAAATTAATAATTCCTACTCAAATGTTCAAAATCCCAGAATTAGTAACAGGTGTATCTCCCACCAGCATTGATGACAACAGTGCATCTCCGCTTCATGAATTGCATATGTCGTTGGATAAATTGCTGGGAAATATTATTCCAAGCATTAATTGGTGATTGCTGCAGTTGTGGGATTGTAATTGGGGGTGGCCAAAGTGCGCGAATTTCCTTTTCCATCTTGTTCCAGAGGTGCTTTATGGATTCCCATACCATAATGCTACGTTTTTCAGCAACAGCACTGACACACTGGGGTAAATAACGTTCATGACGTCTCCGGCAGACTTTGTGCCTTCCATCGTGGTGATCCAAAAGAAATCTGGACTCGTCAGAAAACATCACTCTGTTCCACTGGTGGTTTAGCCATCGCCGATGCAGACGTGTCAAGTTGAGTTTGGCATGACGGTGTCTTTGGAGGAGACGAGTGCGTCGAGGTGGGTGTCGGGCAACGATTCCGTGGGCTTTCAAACGGCGACAAAAGGTGAAGCGGCTGATTGGTTTATGCCCAGCACAATCTCTGACAGTTTTAGAAGCTGTTTGAAACCAATCCTGCAAGTCTCGAACTCTGATCCGATTGTCTTCAACCACAGTAGAGACCAGAGGACGACCAGACCTTGGAGTGTCACTGACCGAACCACTTGCTTGGAAGCGTATCCTAAGCTTCTGGATAGTATCTCTCTTCACATTGAAAGCTCTAGCTACAGCAGAAACCGTCGCATGAGCTCTCAGCGTGCCAAGAGCTTCATGACGTTGCGCTTCACAAAGACGAGGCATCGTATAAAACAAAATTGAAAAGAA
>NW_004797852.1:189018-191518 GCF_000002075.1 Aplysia californica | reverse complement strand
CTCTCTCTCTCTCTCTCTCTCTCTCTCTCTTTTCCCCTTCTTTCTTTCTCCCTCTCTCTCTCTCTCATGGAGTTGTAAGAGGAAAAAAAAGGTAACCGATGAAAAGAATTAATGTGTCTTGCGGGGAAGTAGTTCACGATCACCAGGACTACTACATATTAGAGAGCAATTAAGGAGATGCGAAACAAGGTTACCAAATGCAAGAAACGTCACAAAGACAAACATGAGCATTGTTCATCAGGGTGAAATGATCACTTTGAAGTACCTGAGGATGCTTCCTCAAAAAGAAATTGTGATAGGATTAAAGAAACCAGACACCAATAAATCTGATGCAGATCATTCAAAGGCTTAAGTTTGCATTCATTAACGAGGCTGATATTGACATTTTATTAACAAAAAGAACTCAAGGAAGAGCAAGCTGTAGTGCAGGCCCCAAGGGCACCAAACATCACCAAGATATATACTTAATGCATTTTGGACATTTTGAGAAAATCTTAATGAAAGAAATAAACCGGTTCTTTCGAACAGTTGACTCTGTGAAACATTTGAATTTTGGTACATTCAAAAGATTTCATATTTAGATAATTTTTTGTCCAAGTGAACTGTATTTCCAAGCTGTCTCTGCTCTTCAATTCGGAACCAAAAACTCCAAGCCGTCCAAAAATACTTTGGTAGTGATCTAATGAGCGTGATGACATTATCACGATTGCTTAGTGTAACATTCCGCCAAAATGCCATTTTGAAAAGTGACGTATGACGGAGTCTTGGACCCTGTGTCCACCAAACCAGAAACCGACCGACTGCTCGTTTGTCGACCGTCTCTCAGAAAATCGGTTGTTGAGACGGAGCACCAGCGTTTACCTAAAAAATTAGTTCCGTTTGATTTTGTATCCCAAATCAACAAGACGCCTCAGTACAAAAATCGAATAGGTTGAAATGCTGCTTGATGCAATTTAGTCGGGCCGTGTGGACCCAGTAAGAGATTTTTTTAAAATTCAAAAAGTAATTCAGATTAAAAATCTAATGCTATATTAGTAATCAGCCCCACAAATTTAGCGAAGTCTACACGCAAGCCATATGGTTTAAATGAACTTGAACAATTTTATTTTTAAAGAATCGTTCATTTTTCCCCCCCCCATCTTTTGTCCATTGACCCTTGAAAATATAGCCCGATAGCGAGAACGCTCACAGTGTCGTCAGAGCTACCCACACTTGGTGGACTCACACGCCGGGCCTCACACACGGAACTGCCTCATCCAGATAGAAAAATCGGGTCGTTTCTGCTCTGGAAGACCAGCGACCTTACACTGTACACTCAATTCATTTTTCTGTTAGCGCCGAGGTGGTCTGGTCTTTTTCACGTCGGACAAAAAGTGGGGACAAGTTCGTATTATTATTTCTCTTCCCATTTTAGCCTGCTTTTTCTGAAGTTCAGTTATATTAATTACACTGTGGGTTCCTATGTGGCATTTCATTTTCCCATGTGCTGTTTTTGAGATTTCAACATTGACAAATGAACTTGCATTAGCTATATTTAGACTTTTAACCATGTCAGTTGGATCTATTACGCGTTCATTGGTCTTTCTGGGTGCAACTGAATTTCTTAACAGTCACATTGATGGACTCCACTAAATACATGCGAGAACGATAAAAAGTTGGAATATAAAAAGTTGGTGGGGGATGCAGGCAGAGAGAGAAAGAATGAGAAAGAGAGAGAGAGAGAGAGAGAGAGAGAGAGAGAGAGAGAGAGAGAGAGAGAGGGGGGGGGAGAGGAGGGAAGGGAGGTGCGGGTGGGGCTGTCCTATTGCTCAAACCAAAGCCACCCTTCACCATTGTATACCCTCCCCCATCTTCCATAGCGGCTATAATTTCAGCATACAGCCGTCCTGAAAGAAATTATCCGACAATTATTCCACCGGGGCCTATTTAGACATGGATTATGTCGTCATTGAAGAGCAAGGTCGATCTGGACTCGTCGGTGAACAGCCCACTTGACTACAGTTGACGTGTCCACCGCAGGTGATGAGCACACCAAGTCCGTCTAGCATTGACCTCTACCTCGGTCAGGGGTAGACCACTCTGCAGGTCGTGTTGAGTGAAGTCCATGTTGACGTAAACTGTTACTTGTGCTGTGGGAACTCGCTTGGACGTCAAAATCGGTCACAAGCTTTGTCTGAGATAACTAGCGTTTTAAGTTCTGCCTTACCTTACAGTGATGCCAGGACAATGTACGAATCTTTTTGCCTTGTCGTCCTTCTTGGCCGTTCCGACTACGTCTATTCTTCCACCCTTCTCGTGGTAACAACTCAATCCCTCCTTCCATTAACGACAAACAGGCTCACTGCAAAACATTTTGTCACTTTTCGGACCTCATGGAGCCCAACCAGCGACCTCTCACGATCGGTGCTATTCAAACAGTGTATTGGGGGCATTATTAAAGACCACACAAAAAAAATCAGCAATAAATACCCCTTAAACAAGATCAACCCCCCCCCCCAAA
>NW_004797852.1:185737-188641 GCF_000002075.1 Aplysia californica | reverse complement strand
TCTATCTATCTATCTATCTATCTATCTATCTATCTATCTATCTATCTATCTATCTATCTATCTATCTATCTATCTATCTATCTATCTATCTATCCGAGAGCTCTAATTCAAACACTCTCAAATTATGCTGCTGTGATGATACACCGTAACACGCTTTGCTAACCGAGGAAGACGATAATATTGTCCCAATGGGCGGATCCTGTTGCATGGGCATTCACAAATTTCTACTTCCGAAATAAGCTGTACCAAGCCCTTTCTTTGGGCGCGCCAAATTTGAATAAAGACATACACGAACTGTTCCTATCTTGTGTATTCTTCACACTTACTTCACAGTGTAAAGATTGTAAAAGTCTGAATGACCAACCTTAAAAACATCTCATTGAGCTGCATCTCTGACACGTGCCCTCAAACAACTTGTGCCAACAAATGGGAAGGTGAAGTTGTTATTTTTGGTGCGTGTGCAACATTTCGTGACACTGAACAGGACAAACGGGCATACCGAGAGTCGTGAGGTTATATCCGCGGTGTATTCTCGGTGGAGATGTACCCTTTTGACTTGGATCAACTATCGGACACTCAGCTCACCTCTGACGCAACACTTTCGAGCATGCACGTACCTGTGTACATAATGAGTAAGTTAATGGCTAAAACTTTGCCACAGAGATGGTTTGAGACATTAACTGCGTTGTAGTCCAATAGACCTTGATAAATTATTATGTTGCCTTCGATACGTGTATAACTGTGAATCCCAAAGAGCAATGAGCATTAATTTCTTCAGGATGGGAGCGGTAGTAGTCATGGTGACAAAGAGAGAACATCATTATGCCCGTGAAATAATGTAAGATGTTCAGGATATTTTCATTCCTGCGATCCTTTCAACCTCAAGGAGGTGGGCAGAACTCGTCAGATAGTTCGCTGTTCACTCTGACTGAGTGGATTGTCTTTTATCATTACAATATTTCAGTTATAGTCACTCATTGTCGAGATGGGATTTTTTTTGCCCGTTCCATTCTCGTCCTCACTCTATGGACTGGACTCTGTGGGAGTGCCGGGCAGGGAGAGCCATCGAGCCGCCTTTGTTTACATACAACGACGAGTCAACTTTCTTGAGGAAGGCGGACAACTTAAAATAGCTCATCTCCGTAAAAACGAAAAGTGGGCTCATTCAAAGTAACCTCTTGACCTGACGACCTACACTCAGTGACCTCGTTCGAGCTTTCTCCTCCCAATATTTCAACTCTGTTCGGTCCTCATTTTTAGAAAATGTCATCACAATGGGAAGCTTCCCAGAAATATGCATTATAACTTTTGTTTTTTCCGAACTCTTTTGACTTAAAAAGGACGTAACTCGCTTCAGTTTCAGTAATATAGTGTCTTAAAAACACTGATGTGTGACTTTAAAGATATGATATCCTTGTCAGGTGCAAAAGTTTCAGTGTTAATACGACTTTACAGTCAACTCTAACCTTTGATAAAGTCATATTTTTGGAGAAACTACGATTCTGATTTGCTATATATAATTTTCTTACTTTACGTACGTGTCACAGTGCACACATATTCCATCTCCATCCCTCACCTGGCTAAGTGTGGAGATCAATGGAAGTGATGTCCGGGATCAGGCCAGAACAAATAAATGTTTGTCGTTTAACAGAGGAGGGGCTCCAACAACAGACAGCTTTTTATGAAAGATGGATTTAAGGAATGTGCTGGAATGCGGACACTGAGATGCAGTCAACTAATTTTTTGTTAAAGATCACTGCAAAGGAGCCAAAAGACAATGAAAGTCAAAGTTACATAGCTGCTATCTGGCAAATTGAAAAAAAATACAACTCACTCCCTTAATTTGACACTTCCGTCTTCTTACTTCGTATTAACACGTTCATGTCCTGAATGATTGATTTTTGAGGGACCCTACCCATTTCTATCAACTGCCGCTTTTGTGTTTAGTAGTTCCAACAAAATGTGCATCGTTTTAGATGTTATAGTTAGCTGTTGGTTTTGATGAGAACAAAATAGAGAAATGATATGTGCTCTGATAGTTGTTCCTTATTTATCTTTTCTCCCATTGAAATGTTACTTTATTTTTATAACAACCACGCCTAAATAATGGTTTCAACTGAAAAATATGTTAAGCACACTAGAAAGAGATAGTTTCTTTTTCAGTTCAAAACTGCATCTTCCACCTAAATATTCTAAGAGGCATCGTGGTTAAAGTGGCTATTGTCGCGATAATACAATCAAAGAAACCGTCATTTTTATGGCCATCAGGCTATTTTTTCGAATTTCCATTTATGCAATTTTCAAAAATGGCTCAACACCTGTCATGTTCATTTAAAAACACATTTCTGTGTACATTTTACTGAAAAAACATTGATCATAGGCAAAATAATTGTTAATGTACAATTGTCAAGGACACTCAAGCTGTGAAACTCATCAAATTTTGGCGCTGACACCAGGTGACCCCCACCTTCCTTAAATCCAAATATCACGATTTCTGTTCAAGATAAATAGTAGGCCTATTATTTTCAACAAAAGCAAGACAACTGAATATGCTTTAAGGTGGTATCAATGACTCAATATGCCCGAAAGCTGACAAGCGCCTAATTCCACCGCGTTTGGGAGATATTTCATTTTAGCAATCATAATTCAGTTGATTACGTCATAACTATTCAACAATGACTTGTTTTTGGAATTAAATTTGTATAACAGTCTAACAAACTACATATTTTTCAGTTTGCCTTATTCACTGTTAGTGGTACCTAACAAAATCGCTGAATTTGAGGGGCTATGATTTATTATTGTTGTTGCTGTTGTTGTTGTTGTAGTTGTTGTTGTTGTTGTTGTTGTTGTTTTTGTTGTTGTTGTTGTTGTTGTTGTTGTTGTTGTTGTTGTTGTAGTTGCATA
>NW_004797852.1:183056-184605 GCF_000002075.1 Aplysia californica | reverse complement strand
TAAAATTCAATTTTAAAAAATATTTAAAATATATTGGTACTGTAATGTGAAGAAGAATACGCATATTTGGAACATTTCATGGGGACAATTACGTTGCAAAAAACTTAAAGAAATATCTTTGGCTTTTCACTTGTGGGGTCGGTAGTTGAGTGGTTAGACTACAGGACTCGTAATCATAAGATTACGGGCTAGCGGGTTCTTTCTTTTTTCTTTCTTTCTTTCTTTCTTTCTTTCTTTCTTTCTTTCTTTCTTTCTTTCTTCTTTCTTTCTATTTTTCTGTCTCTCTTTCTCTTTTTCTCTTTTTCTTTTTTTCTCTCTTTCTTTCTTTCTCTCTTTATTATAAGTGTTTTACCGCGCTCGCCACTGCATAAGGTCACATTATGAGCACGCAGGACAGATTAAGCATGTTCAGTTTGGTAAGTACTAGTTTTGAATTTTGCCCGGGTGGCCTGTTGTTATTGTGACGTCGGTGGCCTAGTGGTTAGGCTCTCGGACTCGCAACCGTAAGGTCGTGGGTTCGAATCCCGTCAGGGGCCCGTCGTTGGCTCCTTGGGAAAGGCACTTTACACGAATTTTCCTTACTTCACCCAGGTGGGAATGGGTACCCGGCTATAGACAGCGAAAGATCTTGTCAGTTTGTTAGTGTTTGAGCCCATAATCAGCTGCTTGCACTGTATGCTTCCAGGGAAGCTGAGAATGTTTCGAAGTGTTGTATAGTCTGCTGGGGGTAATAATAATATAGTGTAAAGCGCATAGAGCCTGCTGTTGAGCAGGGATATGCACTATACAAATGCTATTTATTATTATTTATTATTATCGTTCGCGGGTTAGAGGTTCAGCTCCGTCTTTTTTTCTTTTTTTTTTGGTAAGTGTTTTACGGTGCTTGCAACTGCATAAGGTCATATGAGTGCGCGGGACACATTAAGCTTTTTTAGTCGGTAGGAAATTTTTGAATTTTTGCCCATGTTGCGGGTGAAGCCTACTCTTATCGTTTTGGACCACCAAGGGATCTTTAACGTGCTCAACTTGCACCTGGGCCCTCCGAGATTTTTAGCCCTTGTCCGAGAAGGTTAGGTGTGGATCTTTCCTACCAGAAGATCAGGGCTGTGGCTGAAAGACAGCAGTAAGAAGGAGCCAAGGAGTAGCAGTAGTAGAAAGGCTGCAGAAAGAATCAGGAACCTAGAGGAGTGGGAGGAAAGGAAGTGAAAGGAGACAATTTTAGAGAAGATATAATCTTTCTTTTGCTACCCGGATTCGAACCCAGGACCTCTGAATGGGAGGCCAACATCTTAACCTCTAGGCAACGAGAGCTCCCCTCAAATCGGTCTGATTTTAACCGAATTTTCCGAGGTGCTTTTTCTCTTATCTGAGATGGACGTTAAATTCGGAGGTTTCCCTCCTCAGGCAACGTTACATTGTTGCACACGGTGTTAAACTACACAATTTTGCAATTATTTGGCTTTGTCGCGAGTCAGTATGAATGGATCTAAATAAATGAAATAAGATAAAATTTATAAAAAAATAATTTAAAAAACGAAAACAAAAAACG
>NW_004797852.1:174606-176510 GCF_000002075.1 Aplysia californica | reverse complement strand
CCGCTCCTCCTCTCTCCGTCTCTCTCTCTCTCTCTCTTTCTCTCTCTCTCTCTTTCTCTCTCTCTCTCTCTATCTCTCTCTATCTCTCTCCCCCCTCTCTTTCTCTTTATCCCCCTCTGTTACTTTTTTCTCATCAAACTAAATATAAAGATACAAATAAATGGATAATATCAAATACCAAACACTTGCCATACTAATTAGAAGAAAGATGAAGACCGATGCATCGGCAGAAGAGAATACTTTTTAAATAAATGTTTTTTAAAAAGCAATGATGCAATAGAGTGCTACCGATCACTTGCCGAGCGGTGACTGCGGGTCGGAAACACCTTGAGATTAAATCATTCGCGCCTCAAAAAGACCTATTTATTGTTTTTCGTATTTTTCCTATAGATCCATTTTAATGCTGAAGCATCATTGGTGGCTCTCGTGGTCTAGAGGTTATGATGTTCGCCTCTCATTCAATAGCTCACGGGTTCGAAACCTGACAGTGACGGAAAATGTTCTGCTCTACAATTGTCTGCCTTAACCTCCTTTCCTTTTCTCTAACCGTATTATTATTCTGTTGTCTGCTTTCGTCTCCACCCCCACCCCCCACCCCAAACCCACCCCATTTGCCCCCTTCTTTGGGCTCCTGACTCTTTCTGCGGCCTTTCTGCTGCTACTCCTTGGCTATTTCCTAATACTGTTTTTTAGCTACACCCCTGATCATGTGGTAGGTAAGATCTAACATCTATCCTTCACGGATAAAGGTGAAAAAATCCCAGAGGTCCACTGCACGAATTGACCACGTTAAAGATCCCATAGGGTCCAAAATCGATAAGAGTAGGCTTAGGCCCGTCACCCGGACAAAATTCAAAATGAATTCCTACCGAACTGATAATGTTTAATGTGTCACGGGCGCTCATATGACCTTATACAGTTGCGAGAGCCGTAAAACACTTATAAAAATTATTTAAAATGAAGTGTCATTGTACTTACTCCCTCACATTCTCGTAGTCAATGATTGTCTGATACGATCACGAATAAGTACACTATCGTGGGACCCAAAAAAAGAGACACGGGACAAAGATTAAAGTAATTGATGCCCCAGTGTTTTTTTCCCAACTTTTATGCATTATTTTAGTTTCTTCTTTTCTCTATGTGGTGTATACTGGCATCTGTGATGTAATTCGCAGGCGCTTGCACATTGTACTTGAAGTCTTGAGTTCGATTCCCCTATTAAGAGAAGTGTTACTGAATATCCCAAACTTAACTTATCAACATCTGGGCTGTTGCTTTCTCTCTCAGCTTAGGCTGGCCCTGGCAGGCAAGCTTGAGGCAACCGGCTACCTAAATGAAATACATTGTGTCGTTAGGGATATAAAAAATTTAGAATTACAACTTATTTCTTTTTTAAAAATCTTGGATGCCTAGAGAAATGTGTAAAGGGGCTATACAGTACAGCATTTGCTGTCAGTGCGCTCGATGATTGTTTATGCACCTATGAGAAGCACACAGAGAATGCCAAGAGGAGAACGAGCAGAAAAAAAGCATTCGTAGCAATATGTAAGGTATTCGAAGTTAAATCAATGGAAAACCTGAGGAGTGGGGAAGACAGGCTTGGAGAAAAGAGTCACACATTCTTTATCTGATGACGGGTGTGTGCCTCGGTCAGTGAGTGCGATCTGTTCAGCTATGAGGCATTTAGTTTTCAGTGTTGGTATTCTGTTTGACGAAGAGTGCATCTTTCAAACAAATAAACACAGGCGCAAGGTGGAACGGGCTGGACTCCCCAGGTTGGGTCTGCAATTTTGGCAAAGTGTTTACACGGAGAGGAAGGGGGTCACCTGGAATTTCCATTGCGCCACACAAATCTTGTGTTTTCTGTCAGAAGTCAGCTTCGCAACCCTCCTCCAACCCCCCCC
>NW_004797852.1:172989-173863 GCF_000002075.1 Aplysia californica | reverse complement strand
TCTCTCTCTCTCTCTCTCTCTCTATGTGTGTCTCTCTCTCTCTCTCGCTCGCTTGCTCTCTCTTGCTCTCCCTTCCTTACTTTTTCTTTCTTTATCTGTCTATATCTCTCAGCGCCTCTGCTGTAGTAGCTTAAATGATTTCCAGGGTGTGGATAGGTGCTTAGGTAGGTAGTTATCTGCCTGTCTCAATGGTGGGTGTATGTTCAAGTTCCCCAAGACCATCCCACGAAGTTAGGGGAGACCACTCAAGTGTGTAATTGTGAGGCAGCGTGGTGGAATCAAGCTCTCGTCAAAATAATCAAAGTAAAGAAACTTGCATTTTTCCACAGTTTTGTGAATTTTTATCAAATTTGTGTTTTTTGGTTCAACACCTTTCATGCCCATTAAAAAACTTTTTTCTGTGTGGGTTTTCTGTAAAATGTTGATCCATGGCACAAAACATGTAAATTTACAGTTACCGCAGACTCTAAAGTTAAGGAAATAACTAACCATTTTCTCACTAACTTTACCTCTGAAAACAGGTGACCTCCACCTCCTTCATTCGCAAATATCTCGACTTGCATTCAAGATAAATTGATATTTTTTTCAACCAAATAAAGACAAGTGAACAAGCTTTAAGATTATACAAATAACTCTACGTGTCCAAAAATTGACGAAAGCCTGATTCCACCACGCTGCTCACAAATGATGTACCAAGCTTATGGAAACATGGGAGCAGGGGCTCTGCGTACAACTGATGCAACAAAACTATTTAACAGAGGCCTGAGGGAGGAGGCTAAGATTTCTCGCAAGAAGGCATGGCAGGTTGTGGAAACCTTCAGTATATCGTAAGCTGGCTAGACAAGACATGATTTATTTCTTCTTCTTCCCCCCC
>NW_004797852.1:168051-172660 GCF_000002075.1 Aplysia californica | reverse complement strand
CACACGGATACACAAGGGACACATAAGGCGAAAATGACTGCAGCTTCCTGTATCGTTTTGTGAGCACAAGTTCAACTGTACTTTTGTCTCCACAATTAATTCTATTAGAAGGTAAACAGTAAATAATCTCTTATTCCGCAAGCCCAAATCTGTCAATTTCTAACCCTGTCTCAGCCAAAGAAGTATAGTAAAACATGCACAGTTGCCAAGAGAACCACTGGTGCCATTGAAATGTGGGCAGGAACAACAACAACAATGCAGGTTCTGTGTCTTTGGGTGACACAAAAATTGTCATCGAGTTCATTTACTCTTACTTACACTATTGTGTACAAAACGCGAAAACAACTGCTAGTGTGATTTGTTTGTTTGTTTGTTTGTTTGTTTGTTTGTTTGTTTGGCTGGTTGGTGCTTTGGTTGGTTGCTTGGTTGGTTGGTTTATAGGTTTGTTTGTTTATTGGTTGATTAGTTGATTGGTTGGTTGGTTAGTTAGTTGATTGGTTGGTTGGTTGGTTGGTTGGTTAGTTAGTTGATTGGTTGGTTGGTTAGTTAGTTGGTTGGTTAGTCGGTTGGTTGGTTGTATGGCTTTTATTTCTAATTGTTTTCATTTTTCTCTTGCGTAAGGAAATTGAACACTTCAACTTCGCTGACGTCAGAAAATCTCTCTATCATGGTGTCGTTAGAATTAGGATGATTGAGAGGATTTAAACTCTTCGCTATCAAAACAAACGAAATTGTAAGCCGATTGTAGTGTGACGAGTAATTTACGTAATATACTTCTAAACAGTTCATAATTTACATAAGTTTTAATATTTCATATTGGAAGAGCAATGTTTAAACGATTCCTTGGTATAATAATATGTATTTAAAAAAAAAAATATTTCACTTTTTCTCTCTCTTCACAACATTCTATGCACTCTTAACTTTACTCACTAGTGGTTTCTGTTTTTCTTTTTTCTTTTTTTTTTTTTGCTTGTCTCTTTTTGCCTTCAGTTCCATTAGCCTAAATGCAACTTGTTTTGACTTAGAAGTTTTGAGCGTCTGCTTCAATCAATTATGTTTCAAAGTCATTTAAAAAAGGGTTTTAAAAATATTTTGCAATTTGGGGTCATGTTTTTTAATATTTTCTTCATTTTTTTCAAATATTTATTTTTACGACTTTAAATTACATCTTCTCTTTTATTTTTTCATCTGAATAGCTTCATTATTTTACACAATATAGATCCATAGGAGACCTGTACTGAAATAGAGCCCTTTTTTAAGATAATCTAAGATTAAAATTACGATCTATGTTTTTATTGGGAATTTTGAGATTTTTTTTGCTCTTCATCAATGTACACATTTCCAGAGTACATAATTATTTTCTTAATCATAATATGACAAATCTGGCGTTATTTCTTCATTACATGGGTGTTGTAGTTTGTACTTGCTAAAAATGAAAGCCAATGGACGAAAACTAAGAGAGAAGATAGCTTTTGAAATTTGATGAAATTATCCAATATGGCAGATGTTTGCTTGGTTACCATGGTAACCATGTGCTTATAATAATAAATAATTACTAGAATTAATTCTTTAATGTCTGACTAAAGTGAATATATCATCTTTGCTACATATAGTCAAGCGATATGGATTTTAGAAATTCCACCAGCAGATGGCTGGTGAGCGGCTTTCGTGGGGTTCGCAAGCTTCCTTACCCAGGCTACAAAGACAGAACATGGTGATGAAAAAAACAAAAACAATATGATATTACTTCTATAATCGGAGCAGGTATTTCTCTACCTCAGAATTACAAAAGTTCTATCAGACGTTTTTGGGGGGGGGGTTTAGTTGTCAGAAACCTTATGTTCTATCTGCTCTATCAAAATCGTAAGATTATTCGGAGTCGTTATCAAGAAGTATCCAAAGAAAAATAATTGCATTAGAAAAAGCTTGAGATGTTGCGTAAAATCCCAGATGTTTGACGTCAAAACTAGGTACTAGGTGGATAGAACTTTATAATTCTGAGGTACATCTTTGTTAGGGACATTGATCAAGCTTAGAGATGGAAATGGTCACCAAGCAGCAGCACATTCCCCGAACCGTCACTCGCACTTTTAATGAACAGTTTTGTTTTTCTATCTTTCTCTTCTCCACCTCCACCCCCTCTCCCTCCCCCCTATCTACATCCTCCTTTCTCTGTCTGCCTATCTACCTATCTATCTATCAAAATATCTATCTATCTATCTATCTATCTATCTATCTATCTAACTATCTATCTATCTATCTATCTATCTATCTATCTATCTATCTATCTATCTATCTATCTATCTATTTATCTGTCTATCTTTCTATTTCTCTCTCTCTATCTCTCTCTCTCTCTGTATATATATATATATATATATATATATATATATATATATATATATATATATATATATATATATATATATGTATATATATTACCATTATATGTATTCCTGTCATTTGGTGTACATTAATGTACGTTGAAACTTATAAGATTTTAAAATAACAACACTGTCAGCTGCTGTTAGTCTTACAAAAGGCCATAATGATGTTATGGTGTGAATTCAATGTTTTTTCTTCGACATTTCTTTGGATTTTATGTGGAAATTTAAAACCGAAAGAAGACAATGTTTGTTACGCTCGACGCAAAAAAATATCCTTGGCGTGAGAAACACCTATGGAAAGATGTACGCATGTAACAGGTGCGAAATTTGTTGTCTTGTCATTTTAACAAAGACATCTGGTTTCCAATATCTCGTCTTCCAAACAAAAAAAGAAAACGACAATAAACAAATAAACAAACAAACAAATAAATAAATAGATAAATAGATAAATAGATAAATGGATAAATAGATAGATAAATAAAGAAATATATAAATAAATAAATAAATAAATAAATAAAATCATATTTTAATGCGCACTCACTCGCACCGCTACACGCATACATGTTTTTAAAAGTCATAGTAAAATAACAATTATTACAAGCAGCTACATGTTTCTCATCGAACACATGTCTTTTCTGAAGAATTCTCTTTCATGAGAAAACGCCGTTATTTAATTGTTCGACAAATAAACCTAATGGATTTCTGTACGGCTACAACAGAGGTTTATTGCTCGTTTATCACCATTGCTTACAAGATATTATAAAGATAAGTGTAGTAATTAGCAGTTGGCCTCGGTTTCTCTCAGGTTTAATGACTTTTTCATATGGATCCTTCAGATCGTTGGCGCTAAAAGTGCAGTCAATAAACACAGCGTGTTGAAAAGCAATACCACTCGTCTGCACGTGACAAGAATTTGTTCGCTGTTTTGGTTTTTCATTATTTCAAATTTTGTGTGTGTTTGTTTTGGTGGGCTTTTTTGGATTATTTTTTTTTTGGGGGGGGGGGGGGGGGGGGGGGGTTGTTGATGATTTTACTTCAGAGTGCAACGTCCTACAACAAACAAAATGTGTTTTTCGGAAGGAAGATGTTTAGTTCATTACATTATAAGTGTCCCGACGCGGTGTAATCAGGCGCTTGTTAATTTTGGCATATTAAGTTATTGGTGACATCTTGAATCTTGTTCAACTGTGTTTTGTTAGGGGGGGGGGGAACATCCATATATCTTGAACAGAAGTCGAGATATTTGTAGTTGAAAGGGGCGGGGTTGCCTAGTTCCAGAGGCAAAATTAGAGAGAAAATGGCCGCAAACGTGTGGTGGTTTCTCCAGCTTGATATTCCTTGGAAACTGAAAAAAAATGTTTTTGGTTTTTTTGCTTTATTCAACATTTCCCAGTAAAGTCCACGCAATTTTGTGGTTTTAAATAGACATAAAAGGTGTTGAGCCAAAAAAAAAAACACCTCCCACTCACAGCAGTATGTTTGTTTATGTGAATTAAAGTGCAAGGAACAGGGACTACTGTTTTTACATTCCTATCCAGTTTTGAACACCTGGAACTCTAATCCATTCACCATACCTTCAACACCCTCACAGTTAAGATTTTGAGCTCGAGCAGAGAAAAAGTAATCTACTGAGAAGAAACAAAATAAGCAGAAGAGAATCGGAAACGGATTAAATGTAGTCTTGAAATGGAGGGGGGGGGAGTATTTATCTATGTATTTATGTATTTATGTATTTATGTATTTATGTATTTATGTATTTATGTATTTATTTATTTATTTATTTATTTATTTATTTAGGGGCAAGACAAGGACAACGCTGCTGCTGTACCCTTTTTTTAAATGAATGTGACGATGTTGTCGCTGATGTCGATATCATTGCTGTTATAGTTGTTGCTGCTTCTGTTATTGTTGTTGCTGCTGTTACTATTGTTATTATTGCCATCGCTGCTCTCTCACTTCCTTTTGACGTCTAAAAGAGTTATGCTGGTGCTAGCCATTCACGTCTGATAGATCTTCACCTCGCCTTCTCGGTGGTCCCGTGTGCAAGTTGCGCCTATTAAAGATCCCTTGGTGGTCCAAAAGAGATAAGAGTAGACTCCCTGCGCCACCCGGGCAAAATTCAAAATTTCGTACCAACTGACAATGGTTAAAGTGTCCTGCGCGCTCACATGACCTTATGCAGTTGCGAGCGCCGTAAAACACTTACGAACCCCCCCCCCCCCTTC
>NW_004797852.1:166954-167951 GCF_000002075.1 Aplysia californica | reverse complement strand
CCCCCCCCCCTTTCCCATTCTTCTCTCTCACTACAATATCCATACAAAAACAACTCTTCCAGCTTCTGAATCGAAGTATGGTATCTCGCATGACAGAGGAGGATACTTACTACCATACCGGCATTCAAAAGAAAAGTCCTGCTTTTTGATTGTGAAAAAAATATATAGCAGTAACTTGTTCACTTCCGTCGACCCCGTTAAAAAATGTCTAGCTAATTAAACATTTAGGGTTTTAACTACGCCTACCAAACTTTGCATTGCACTTCTGCAGGCCAGCGACCTAACAAAAACATTTTTTAAAACAAATCTTGATCCATTAATATAAAAGGTTTTCTCTTTGTGCCCGCTATTTAGATGTATACACAGGATCACTAAAACGACTTACTGAAACCTTGCCAACAACTTGCTCCTTTTTAGTGAGACAACTTACTGGACCTTCGGCATATTGTGGTAGGGTGGCCAGTTCCTTTCCACGCCGCCTTTATTTTCCCAACTCGAAGTCAGGTAGCCTACCCATTACTGCTGGGTTGGCAGGAGGAGGCGAAAAATATCCGTGTCCAAACCGAGGCTCGAACCCGGACTTTCCATGTATATACATATACTTTAAAAATAGATATTATATGCACACACATTGTTGCAATCGAAAACTACCCTCAATTGTTTTGCTGATTTTTTTGCCCCATTTACGGAGGCGGCACGTTTACTATAACCGCAATATACGCTGTAGTTCAAACGTCTGAAATCAGGACAGATTACTTCTGTGGTCTTATCTTGAGGGGACACCTTTACAGCTAGTAGCATTCAGAAGATTTGTAGTGGAGGACATTTTCACTTCCCGGAAACGGGCTTCTTCTTACTGGCAATAGATGTCAAGCAAATGTGAAGAATGGATAAGGAAATGAAAAAACTTCCGTCATTTCTTCCGGATCTCAAGTGAGATCATAATATATTATTATTATTATTATTATTATTATTATTATTACTATTATTATATTAA
>NW_004797852.1:163718-165389 GCF_000002075.1 Aplysia californica | reverse complement strand
TGTGTGTGTGTGTGTGTGTGTGTGTATAAGGTGAAAGATGCAGTAAGACACCCTAATTGCTCGAACTGAGATACAAAGCTATAAAGGTCAAAAAACGATTTTTTAAACAGAAATTGAATCTCATCTTTTTAAACGACTGTTTAGCCATTTATATACAGATATTTACAAGGCGTTCTGCATACTTAACCCAAAAATGTATTTGAAGATGTTTTTTGTTATAAGTAATCCTACGTAATAGCAAAGACTGCGTTGAAACTTTTGTTGTCAGAATCTACACTGCGGAAGGTTTCTAAAACTCATTCATAAAAACAAATCCCATCACATTGCATACTAAAATTTAGACCAGCTTGTAAACTTTCGAAGTTAGCGCTGAAGGCAGAAGTAAAAGCATGTTTATCAAGGAGATCAAGACCGGATTCACTAAAGCAAATCGAATAAGACCAAATCAGACCCACCAAAATAATACAGGACAACAGGTAAAGGTGTCAAGAGATCACTAAGAAATTACAGGAGGCAGTGGCAGGTGGGGGTGGGGGCACATGAAAATCCTTTACCAGACTACAAAGACTCTTGCTTGAAAATAATTGGAGACCGAAAGTACCAGTGGAATACAAAACACCACGAAAGAAGGGAAAACCACTTTTGAAAAGGAAACTCAGTTAAAACGATGAATAGAACATTTCAGCAGCCCCATGAATACTGAATAGACCACCATCGCGAAACCCGCCAAACATCCTACCAGAAAGAAATGCGTTACCAATCTGCTGTAATGTCCTCAAAAAGAGATTCTGGGTGCCATTAACAAGGTGCAAAGGGGGCATTAATGGGTGGTCTGATCAGATTTCATTCGATGCTCTAAAAAGTAAGCCAATGTGACAGCAGATTCCGACTCAATTTACCCACTGTTTATCAGGAACTGGAATGAGGATAAGTTCCCACAGGATTAGAATAAAAAACCCACCTCGTTCAGCTTTCAAAAAACTCGTAGCAACTGCAGCAACTACAGAAAAATCACTTTTCCCTCGATATCAGCTAAGGTCCCCAATCTAATCGCTCTGGAACGAATCAAACCCGGAAAAATGAAATAGACTTCAAATATTTAGCCTCAATGGCTAAATGGAGCAGCTAATGGAATATGCACCAGAGATGCTGAATGCAGAACAGGCATTGCAAAACAAAATGTCATGGTACGACTAAAGGACATCTGGAAAGACTGGGAGGAGAACAAGAGAACTCACCACTCAAATCCAGAACTTTGAAAATTCTAGTATGGCCAAGTATGGCCAGGGAGCTTTCGAGGTCTAGAGGTACTCAATGTTCACCATTCATTCAAAATGTATCGAGATCGAAACCTGACAGCTAAGAAAAAAATATCTGCTTTAATATGATTTACTTTCATCGCGTTCCTGTCCTCTAATCCTGCTCAGTCATTTGCTTTCATCTCCACCCGGTACAATCAACCGAAAAAGGGTAATATCATAACTAGTAAATGTGGGTTATGTGCGTCCCCCACACTTTTTCTTTTTCTCTTCTAGTCAGAAATATTCTGGAACCTACCCCCCCCCCCTCAATACACCAACCCACACAGACACACATACACACGCTCACCCCCGTCCAACACCCCAAAATTTATTCACCCCATGGCCCCATATACCAGCAGTAACAGCAACA
>NW_004797852.1:157690-163472 GCF_000002075.1 Aplysia californica | reverse complement strand
AGCAGCAGCAACAGTATATTAGTTGTAACCTTGCATCTGCTTCAGATGGAAGAGGGAGAGGAAGGGGGGAGGTGGGGAGAAGTGGGGTACGGTTCAGATTTCAGTATCTCATGTAATGACCCAAAAGGAACAGTTCGCTACACCTCAGTCCTCAAGTAGGCCCACCAGCTGAGCTGAGAGCTCGTTCAGACTCTCCTGTCCTCAGCGTCACTTTGGGCTTTCCTCTTTTTCGACAGAAGTGTTTACTTTGACCTGACCCCAAACACATACCTTCGGTTAAGCGCTGAGCTATAAAAAGAACCGAGGGTTTAATCTGTTTCCCATTTAGCTCCACCCCCACCTCCGCACCGATGACATCCCCTCCTCCAACTCTCCCTCCTCCTCCTTCCCCATTCCTCCCTCTCCAAATCACTGTCGGAGTCAACCTCCGATAGGAAATCTGGGTTCATGCCCCCGTTTTGGTTGTTTGGAATGTGATAGCGTTCTCAAAATGTCATCCCGACCACTCCCGCAGAATTCGTAAAAAGACAGATTGAGGGCCAAAGGCAAAAGATGTGTTAAATTTAGGACCTAGTACAATTTTCAGCGTTGTTTTGTTACTTATCACATTCACTGCTACCGTTTGAGAACTTCACAAAAATGTTAACAAAAATATTATATAGTTACATATGTATACCTCTTTATCCTAAGCCGGACAATACAAGAGGTTTAAGGGACTGACCCGTGACACAGCCGTGTATAATAGTATTATTTTACTGTTGTAGGGGGCCTACGTGTTTTACAGCACTTGCAACTCAATTAGGTCATACAAGTGCCGAAGATTAAAAGTGTTACAGGAGAATAAAAACGACAAAATGAAGGAGGAGAGATATAAACTATAGACGTTTGATAGTAAAGAAGAGACAAACCACACCCGTGCACCCGCCAACAACCCTCATGCATATTTACCGACAGTAGAACTGAAACGAGTGAAGAAGACGAACTGTCAATAATGCGCCTGTCTCTGACACGAACGTGCCACGTGGCTGAATTCTTCCGTTTCAATGTTACTTTTACACTTTTAGCACACCACATTTTTAGAGATTTGATACATGAACAAAATGAGAACTTCGATCAGGATAAAAACATTTTCACTATAATATCATTAATTCAAAAAACTCTTAAACGCTGACCTGTATCGTGATTTGATGACAGAATGTTCCAGATGTAAAACCCATCTCCACAACGCCACAGAAATGAACGACACGTTTTCAGATATTTCTGGATCTTTGGGTAAACAAAACTACCTACAGACAGAATAGAAATCTTATTGATTATGGTTTGGGTACAAAACAAAAACAAACAAACAATACAACCAATTTTTAGGAACGCTCAACAAGGAATTCGAGCAACGGTTACCCACATGCCAGGCTGGGGTAACAACATATTTTCACAGGAGGAGAAAAATCTAAGTCATGTACATTTTGCGTTTTAGTAAGTGTTTTACTGCACTTGCAACACAATAAGGTCATATAACTGCCGAACATTAGTGGATATGGTTTAGGTTAGCGTTAAGGTAAAGGTTAGGGTTAGGGTTATGTTACGGCTGAAGTAAAGATTAGTACAAGGGTTAGAGCGAGTGTTAGGATGAGGGTTAGGATTATGGTTTGGTTTAGGTTAATGTTTAGGGTTAAGGTTACGTTTATGGTAAGGGTTTTTGTGTATCAGCAATTTTAATTATCGTATTCTTACTGAACCTTTCGACCCGTACCATTTTGTATTGGCTTTATTACCTTGCGATATCAGGTATCGATTCTTGCAGTATCTGTATAACTGGTTTT
Organism: Aplysia californica; assembly: GCF_000002075.1. Taxonomy (NCBI): domain Eukaryota; kingdom Metazoa; phylum Mollusca; class Gastropoda; order Aplysiida; family Aplysiidae; genus Aplysia; species Aplysia californica. Next base: position 161,652 of record NW_004797852.1, on the reverse strand, counting down.
GTTTTGTTTTGTTTTGTTTTTGGAGGAAGGGGTTGTTTTTTTGTTGTTTTTTTAACTCTGCCGTGCTTAAAGGTCAAATAAGTAAGACCAACGTGTTAGCTATTCTGTAGTCGAGCGGGTTTTTTTCCCCAAGCCCTAATATAAGTAAACGTTGGACAAAACTTGGCACGCCACTGAAGCAGGTGGGGTTTGGGTTTTTTTCTTTTTCTGTTTTGGTCCCTTTGGCTTTATCGAATGATATGACGTAGATCTAGTCTACAGATGCTGAGAGAGAGTTTCTTCATATGCACGAAATTTTGTTTTCAGTGAAAGGACTGCATTTTCTTAACAGTAGTCGATATTACAACCCTCTCATGAAATATGAGGTGCTGTCATACGGTCATCTTTAACCCTTTTAGTCACAATGTTGTTGATCGTTGACAGGTGTAGATCTAACTCTCATGAAATTGAAGATGAATTTTACTTTATCTTTTATTGTCCAAATGTTGCCCATCAGAGGAGGTTGTTAATTCTCCCAGCCTGATTCCGCCCAGTGAATGAAATATGCAATGTTTGACCCATGATAAGAGATGTGTGCACAACCCGTACTTTTTCTTTAAGGAAACTTTAGTTAACACATGAACGTTGTATGTGATGTGGGCCAATGTAATGAAGCACTGATTAAACCTACTTACTTACTTCGTTGATAGTCAGAATAGAGGCTGAGTTCCAATGTCGACAGTCGTCGAAAATGCTTTTGTCCACAGAGCTTTTAAAAATGTTTTAAGATTTATTTTTTTTGTTTATTTGTTTTTATAAAATATCAACTATTTGGAAACTGAGATTACCAATTCTTTGTTCACGAACTGTCAGTCCCGTTTTAACGTAGTTTTCAAAGCGAAGGGTCTGTTTTGAGTGAGTTTAGGTTATTTAAAAACAACAAAATAAGTTATGATGTTACATGGAGAAGAGTACTTTTCTCCTAAAACTTAGTTTGGTGCTCTGGTGTGATAAGTAAGATCACTGTGTTAGCTATTCTGTAGTCCGGAGGGGGGGGGGGTCTGTTTGTAACGTCTACTGCCATTGTTAAGGACCAAGACAAAGTTCTGAATGCGAGATGAATAAAGATTGTCATTGTCATTGCCAATGTTGTACTAGCCAGTATGTTGTTAGTATGTTATTATGTTTTGTTGTTTTGGTTGTTGTTTCGTTGTTGTTGTTTTTGGGGGGTTTTGTTTGTTTGTTGTTGTTTTTGGTTTTTTTGTTTTTTGTTTTGTTTTTGTTTTGTTTTTGTTTTGTTGTTGTTGTTTTGTTGTTGTTGGTTTTTTTTTTTTGGGGGGGGGGTAAGAAGCCTCTTGAATTTGAGAGAAATTGAGTGTTATTATAATTTGTTCTCTTTTAATTACATTCTTTTTTAAATGTGGTATAAATTTTTTTCCAACAAAGTATACCATTTCTTTTATTTTTAATGACACTACACTGCAATCCGATAGAATTTATTTTTCTATTGTCCGGCTAAATGAGAGCTGACTGCGTGCAATGACTTTGATATAGATATAGCTTTATATAGTAGGGTACGTAGAATCGCTGTGTGTTCCATAACAGACATGGAGTAAATCCGAATCCAGGAAGAAAGGGGGGGCGCAAAGGGTTAATCTGGGCTGGGTTTCTGTACAAATTCAGATTTAATCTGCTTTCCATTTACCAGTTACTTTTCTAATGGTTGAAAAGCGGCAGCTTTTCTTTCTTACCAACCCATGATCCTTTTTTTTTTCAAACCGTCAAAGTAGAGTTACCTCAATGGCACACGCCAGTGAATATGATTTCTTTGCACTCTGCAAGTTCAAAAACATGATCCGCGAAGCCAGTCCCATTCTAAAAAGCGTAAACGACACCAACGTATTTCGCTGAATGTTGTATTGTAAGAGAAGGGGTCGTGACTTGTCTGTGAATTTCCGTCCTTGATTAATATTTCAAAATTCGAAATGAAATCCCACTTCCTGCAGCTAAATGGTCCCGCTAAAGTGTCCTAAGGTTATTAAATATTCCTCAATATTTCCACTACCTTTTTTTTTTCTTTATCCTTTACAATCTTCGCACACACGTGTCATGTTTTCCAAATTTGTAGGCCTATAATTATGGCCATCTGGCGATACGGGCCGGCAGATCTGGCAACTTCTTAAAAGGTGTTTCAGGGATCCCTGTACTAAAAGAGTATTAAAAGTTAATGAACATTATACACGGCCCAATGACTGCACTTTTTCCTTTAAAGAGGGGTTTAACCTTCACTTTTACGAATGTAAAACTGGAATACACAACATGAAAGAAAGCACCAGACAAGCTATAAAGTAAGGTGTGTCGCTTGACAAACAACATCTCGACATGTTTCAATTTTCTTGCCCTTTAAGTGTAACTGTTGCTCATTGCCATTGTTGGTGCAAATTTTTGCTTACCAAGCACATGTCATAAAAGAAATTTGTTTCGTGTTCGATATCACTGGGTACACTTGGCTGGCTGCTTTTCTGCGAAATGGGGAGATTAACGAGCATTTAAAAATATTAAACTGCATTTCTGTCATTTGAAACAATAGAGTATCCTTTCGTTTAACTTTGTCTGTGTCATGCACTGGAAAGGCTATTGCTTTTCTTTACGTTATTATAATGACAATGTCTTCACAAATGGAGGACCAAAAAGAATTTAAACCATCAAACATAATTACCATCTTCAGTTGAATTGCCCCCAAAATGTTGGTACTTAGATTGATAGAGGACTGGGCAAATTCTTGATTTAGAAGGTGAAATGGAAGACAGAGGTCAACGACTCTAAAACAGCACCCAAGCGTACATAGCAGCTGCCTCTATAAATAAATCGCTTTTATTACTTTGTCAGTTTCGGGTTCAGGTACCAGTTGGTCGTTCAAGTAGTGGGCGGTAAGAAATCGCTACAAAACCACATTCTGTGTCGCTACACTGTGGGATCAAGCGCTCGTCAATTTTCGAGCATAATAATACAAAGATATTGATATAACCTTAATGGTATTTTATTTTGCTTGCTGCTAGTGAAAAATACCCATCAATCCATTCAAGATATCTGGAATTAAAAGAGGTGGGGGTCAGGGACAAAATTAGAGATATCAATGGCGGGCAACGTTTGGTGATTTCCAAAGCTAAAGAAGCCTTGATGTGGGTGGTTGGCGGATGCTCAGGTGTGGTTTGCTCTTTCTTTCCTATCAAACATCTATCCTCCTTATCTCTTCTCTTTTTTGTGTATGTTACTCTCTTGTAGCACCTCTATTCTTTGGCAGTTATATGACTTATTGTGTTGCAGATGCGTGTAAAACTCTTTCTAAAACTAAACACACCTTTGATCTCTGTTTTATATTAAAAATCCACACAACATTTTTTCAATGGACATAACAGGTGTTGAGTAAATATTAAAAGAATTTTTTTTAAAAAGAAAATCAATAAAAATGTCCGAACAGGCGGAAAATTGTTGGTCTTTTCAATTGTATTTATAATTATAGTAGAGGGTTTTACGGCGCTCGCAACTGCATAAGTTCATATGAGCGCCATCTTTAATTTGGTTATTTTGATGAGCCCCTCATACCCATTCTTCAAAGAAATAGGCTCTACCCAGATCCCACATGCCTCATCAGAGTCTGTGATGCAACGGTTAACCTCTTTGTCATTATGCACCGAAGACGTGCGTTCGATTCCCGTGTTGGGGCACCGTATCTGCACCTTTATCGAGCGCCTCTGTCGGCTGAGCAGATGTTGTGTCCCACTCTGTCCGGGTTGGTTCTGATAGACAAAGGTGAAATACCGTGCCTTCTAACTATTCAAAATTGTGTCGATTTGGGCGCAAAACGTCGGCAATAAAATCTCAGGTTGGGGAAAAAAGGGGTGGGGGTGGGGGTGAGCAGGTGTAGTCCTTGATTCATCAATAATTACAGCTCGTTATAATACAAATATCATATTGTTTAG